>NC_087063.1:36577819-36665912 GCF_963678635.1 Symsagittifera roscoffensis | reverse complement strand
AAAAGAACTAATTCATCTGATTGAATTGCTGGGAAAATCGATTAGGTTGAACACAAAATGCAAGATAACATTTGACAAACTTAAGTGGAAATTTTGAACTTAATCTAAATCTGGTATCCAGCCATTCGCTTGAGGATGGAGTATCCGCCCATTCGCTTAGCAAGTCCCCCGAATCCCGTCATTCGCTTCTCGAAGTTCGAATATCCCCCCATGCGCTTCTTAAGTCCCAGTCCCCCGTAGCCGCCCATTCGTTTCTCAAACACACTATATCCCCCCATTCGCTTGTCGGGCGTCTCTTCCGTCACTCCTCCGAATCTTCGCACGTCGGGCGATGTGATCAGGTTTCCGAGAGGCTGTCCAAAGTCGTAGATTGCACGGGTCTCAACATTCACCGGGTAGCCCTCGTCTGATGCTCGGACTGCCAAAATGGCACAGCAGAATAGGAGAAAAGCTGCGGCGACGGCGGCTGAACTAATTGGGGCATTCATTTTGTGCAACTAGAGACTGCTGTATTGTGCTTTGTGGTGTTTTTTGGAGGCCTTTTTAGATGAAAATGGAGAGAAGTGTTATTATAGCACGTCAATTTCAGGAGAGGAATTGACTTGTAGATCTTGAAGGATATAATTGGAATCAGGTGTGGACGCTGATCGGAACTGAAGCGACAAGTTGGGGGGTTTTGAAAGCAAATGAGAGAGCGAATAGCAATTTGAACAGAGGGCTAAGTCGGAAGAGAAAGAGTGAGCGGAGAAGGAGTCTAATCTCGCGGATTGGAAATGATGGGTGAAAGACCAATTAAAAGTTTAATAAGTGGTCGCGATGGTTTACGGTATTAGCTGTTCCTTTCTAGCTAAGAAGGGATTTGGGCGCTCTGTGCAATTTCAACTGGTGAGATTAGGATAATTAGATGGGGAGTTTTGAGAAGGTGTGAAATTAATAGCCCACTTTGTATCCCTTCTTTGACTTTTCGTATCAATTTTTATTGGCCTGATACCTCCTCGCCCTATTTGGTAAAATAAACTTGAAAGTGGCCTCTGTAAAACAGAGTGACGATTGCCGATACCTGTACTGGCGCTATTTATTAAGTAATGAAACAGTGTTCGGGGTCTTGTTGATTGAAAAATATAAGGCGCTGTTTTGTTTGGCCTGCAATAATTGTTTTTTGGAGCTGGATGATTTTAGATTAAAAGATTTATAAGGGCAGCATGTCGAAGAACAAAGGAGCAATCATTTTTCCATTCAATTGGACGCCTAGTTTTAGCCCAGGTAATCAGACGGAGCAACCATTAAGGGGGCAAAATTAGGCAACTTGGGTCGTTTCTTTTTCTCCTTTGCTCAGCTCTGTTCATTTCCGGCATTGAATTAGTGCTGTTCTTGATAACGGGACTTAAAAGTTGAGTCTGGTTCCCATAACGCCAACAACACCAATCACGCTACAACTTCCTGTCCCATTTGATCTGTTACCCTCTATTGACCCCCACCGCCACCAAATCCAATTTGAAATCCCCCTTGCCACCGCACCATCACACTGACTGTCAAGAAAAGACGGGTGGGGTGGGAGGGACCTCATCAATCGAGTATGAGATTGTTACATGATTATGCAAAAAAGGCATAGCCGGATAAAATCTGGATTGGGCTCGATGAGGGCGCGGTATGAGTATCAAGAACAATTTCGCAATTGGTGTTTATAATTAACCGTACATTATAGAGATAAAGTACGGTATATTTATTCTTAGTTAAAGAGGGCAGTAATGTCAAGTGACTAAAACGAAACTTGCGCAGAACTACCGTTTGGATGAAACATTTTTAATCTGGCCCTTTAGTCCATACAAAAAAATTAAAGATAGCCGGTTGCTGTGCAAATGTATGAAAAATTGATAAGTTCAAGACTTAGTCATTTTAAATTTTTTGCTCAATGTTCCGAAAAAGAAACAAGACTGCTCGAATATCAAGGCAAAGCCATGAATTTTCTGGTCTCGAATAATTTTTGTTCAATATAATTTTGATTAATCAAGAATTTCCAATACCACATAAAAAGTACTAAAATTCGAGTGGACTTAAAATGACCAATTAGTTTGCCTCAATTCAGTTACGAACAATTATGAATGCGGAATAATTCGGCTTATAAATTCGCGCGTTGAAGTTATCAGCTATTAATCGAGGGTACTCGCTTGGCAAGCATACTCGCTAGGCAATCCGAAGATAGCCGGATCGATACCCATATGCAGTCAAATTTTTAAAACGGCGCTGGAAAAAAAACACCCGGGCATATATATTACTTGGTTTCTTCAAAAATCGGATTATTAAGTTTATTTTAACGCAGTTACAGATGATCGAATCACTTTCGAAAGTCCGAACAAAACTCTTTGAACAAAAAGGCGCAAGACAGAATGCTGATTTCTGAAGAACAAACTGATGTGCTCTTCTTTCACGCTATGTTTTCATTCCTAGCATATCTATCTATCTTCAACAAACTTCTATTCCATATTGAAGCCTAATTTTGCCAAGTTGATGAATGTTAAATTATTTTTTTTAAATTTAATTTGATTTAAAATTTTGTCCTTTTTTTTTTTAAAAAAAACAAGCCGTTCTTTGGAGCCTCGCGGGAAACTTATTCAACAAAAAATCTATAATCGGTTTTATTTAATTTTGTTTTCAGGCAATTAAATCCCAGAAAAGTTGCCTCTATAATTCCCTATGTTGAGACTATGAGCTGGCCATAACACTACGTTGGCATGGCAGCAATTTCCAAAAAAGCGGAAATTTTTTAGTTATTCACAAATGAAATACTTGCACTTCGAAATGACTTGGTCCTCGGAAAATTAAGTTTAGAGTAGCTTTCTTGTTTTGAAGCTTTATTTTGCAAATTACTTTAATACTAGCGGGATGGTATTTAAGATAATATTTACACTTTTTCTTACCCTGAACATCTTTTCTGAAACATTTGCAAAAATGTGAAGTTGCTTATTACCAAACTTTGTCAATATCGAGATCTTTTCAATTGGCCCAGGGATAACGCAGATATCTTTGTACCCTAAAGTCCTGGGTTCGAGACCTGGCCGGTTCTTGTTTTTTTTCACTGTGAATGAAATTGATTATTTTTCCGGTAAAGATTGGTTTTTCAGACTTTCGTTTCTGTTTTTCCGGCTCAAAAGCCATATTGAAGATTATTTTGTGCTATCAGCCTTCGTGAATGCAAGTGTTTTTGGATTACCCCTGTCATCTGTAAAATGCATGCTGCCTCGTTGATTGTTTTCCTTGGTTTTCCTTTTTCTTTTTTTCCGCTTTAAAACTTTATTTGGACTATATTGTCTCAGCTCACTTTTTTTTGGCTTAGTTACTCTATTTTATGTCGCTTCAAAACCAAAAAATGGTAAACAATTTTTAAAAATCAGATTGTTTCTGTTGCAAGATTTTACAACCTTTTTTCTCGAACTTTTTATGATATTTTTATGGCATTATTTGTTTCTGGACAAATTGGGGTCTACCATTCTTGCCGGCTTAGGTGCTGCTCAGTGAACACTTGAAGTTAATTTAAAACTGTGGTTGTGTTTTTCGATTGTTTTTCGGAAATTATTGAAATGCTACGCTTGCGTCGTACGCAACTGGTGCGAAGTTCTGCTTCGGCTATGTGTGTCAATTTGGGCCTCAAACTCAAGTTTAAGTTTAACCATCTGGCAAGATATTTTTTATTGAAAATTAAAGCGTTTTTGGCAGTGCGCATATTTTCTCTCTTTATTGAATACTATTTGGTCATTTTAATGCCGATCTTTAGAGACACTATCGCGCCGTTCTCCTTCAAGTGTCTTAAATGTTCCGGATTCAAACAAGATTCAGTTTTAACCGGGTTATGTTATTTTCAAAAATTTTTGCTGACGATGGGTAAAAACGCTGAGGGTCAAAAGACACGGGTTATAAGCTCAGGAAGCGCTGTAATTTTATTTTTTGTTACACATGTCGCATTTTAATATAGTGTTTAGATTTGTTTTCTTCTAGTCTGTTAAATTTTCACATTACAGACACGTCATATAATCAAAAAACTGGAACAAGCTGAAAAACTAGAGAAGAACGCTTTTATGCCCTCAAAACTTTGGTGAAAAGCAATTGAATCTAAGCTAATACTCCCAATATTTTCTAATCATTAATTAAGTAGGTGAGCGAAATTTAACTATAGCTTACAAGTTGTTAGAAAAAACTTGATGAAATCAGAGAATCGAAATGAAAAATCAAAACTAGAGAAATGGGGTCAATAGTTTCAATTTTTACTCCGCTGGGAAATCAAGGCATTAAGAGACAATCACGTTTTTCTGCGGCAATAGCACTTTTGCTATTAAACAGTGCAGTTTGCATGAACTCAACTTCAAAAAATCACATGACAAACTGCAACAAATCAAACTTAAACGTGAACAAACTTTAGTCTTCTTCCTGAAAAAAAAAACTTCACGACCAAAAAAAGATGAATCACTCCTTTCAAGTAAATTTTATGCGCATTTGATAATAATAGTAAACTAAGCATTTCGACAATGATTTCCTTCAAAAATGAATCGTAAAACATTAAAAGTAAACTTGTTTTCTTTTATCGCTTAAATTTGTTTTTTTTTTATTTTCGATTCCAAAAAAGCGGAAAAAATACTTCAAATTTATATTTACTTGAACAAAACGTAGTTTTCGCGGCACAAACAAAAGTTTATTTCATATTGTAAGCCTGTTGGTTCATTTTTTGAAATTAACTGCTGTCTCATTGAAACTAGACTAAAGCTAAAAATCAAAAATTTTAAACAGGTTATCTCGACACTGTCTTTCAAATCAGGACTGAAAGAACTACGATTATATGACATATCACACAACCCATTCTGGTGATAATTTGTGGAACCCGATTTAGCTTAAAACAAAAACTTTAAAAAAGCACCAAAAGACAGAGTTTCTCCCCACTTTAAGTGGTCGCAACAAAAATGGTCAAAGACGTGCTCAGTGCTTTGTCCATCTGTAACTGCTATAAATTGGACTTATTGATCCGACTTTCGAAGAAAGCGAGAAATATATATGCCCGGGGTAGTTTTTTATTTAGACCGATTTTAGAAAAGTTGACTGCGCATGGGTATCGATCCGGAAACTTTTGGATTGCCAAGCGAGTATGAATGACTCGAATAATAGTTTGATACTTTGTTTCAATACACATATTATTTATGAATGGCAACTTATCCGGACTAATCGTTCCCACTTGAATGGAGCTCAAATTATTCGAGGCCAATTAATGGGCAGTTGGAACAGTCAGGGCTTTGCCCTGATACGAGCAGTCTTCTTACTGTTTTTGTGATAGTTCATTTATGAATAGCAGGCTATCTTTGCAGCAAAAAATAGGCTAAACAATTTTTAAGTTAAACATTTTAAAAATGAGCGATCGAACCATATAACCATGTGATGATTTACAAAAATGGTTAATTTTCTTTGACAGTTGGAATATAATACCAAAACAAAATCAATTAAGAATGTTCAGCTTGCATAAGTTCAATTCAGCATATCGACTTTTGCTTTCTTGGCACCTGAACACGATTCTGAAGAATCTTCTTCTAACTTCCACGCTATGTCCTTCTCTGATACATTTGCTACAGTGAGGTTAGCGTTTTCTTTACACGAGTCTGTTTTCTTCAGTTGCACCGTATTATTCAGCAAGTCCGCCTCGCTCTCATGTGATATATTTTGCATAACACTAGCATTCACATCTTCTGATGAAGGCTTTTTAGCTGTCGCATCTCTTGTATCGATGTCTTTCCTCATCAATTCTTCGGCTTGCTTAACCATTACTTCATCCTAGTAAAAGAAAATTTCATAGCATTTGTAGTTGAACACAGACGGAACGTTCATCACTACAAAAAACTTTGAAAACATTTCCAAGTTGTTCCGGTATTATTGTTTGGTTAAATATTCACTTAATACTTGAAATTCAAATAATTTTTGTTTTCCGCTCTCGAGAAAAAAAAATTCTCTGCCATGAGAAATCCGCAACTTCGTTCTAAAAACACGTAATAAAACTGAAAAATAGTGGTAAGGCGTTCACTTTAGAATCGTCAGATCGTGTAATCGATCCCATGCCATGGCAATGATAGTGTGTGAGGACGAGCTCTCACTTGACCTCTAGCTTCAGGTCTACCACAACCTGACCAAATTTGGCTGCAAAAGTGGTACCACGTGAAAGTTCTAGACGCACAAAAACGGCCTTGAGTCGCAAAAAAGAGCTTCGCTCAACAAAATAACACAGTCTGGAATGTGGGGAAATAATACAAACGGACTATCCTCGACAGGACTGTTAAGGCCTACTGATAGCTCCTCTGCGATTCGCAGGAACTACAATTAATTAATTTAAAAAAAACAGTGAAATGATAACTACGGTTGTACTATTTCAGCACGTTAATGGATTGTTATATGCGTGTGACAATTTCTGAAACTACTGGATAGAAAAAACGCTGCTTCCTATGCTCCTGTGCATCAATGCAACTTACACTTCCCATGTTTGACAACTTACTAAATAACAGGAAGCAAATGCGATTAATTTTGGCGGATACAGATCTTGCTATTAAAACCGCCAAATCGAAACAGTACCAGGAACCTGCGGAACAAGAAACCTAAGGCAGAAATCTAACAAAAAATGGGTAACTTAACACAAAAAATGAAATCATCGAACGGTCAAAGAGTCAAAATACTATTCATGTTCAAATTGTTTTCAGACGTTAGAGAGACAAGTTTTCACATTTTCAACCTATTATGTTCTTGACCAGTGGCGTGCGCAGAAATTTTTCAAAGGGAGGCCGTTTTTCGAAAAAATTTTGAAAATTATGCGGACTTTTTTTTAGGTGGATCAATTTGAGTTTCCGAGCTCTCCGAAAATATTATAAGGAACCTATTTCAACAAAAAAATTTTGCGCCGCTGGCAAAATTTTCAAAAAGCAGGCCAAAAAAATACGTTTTTAGGCACTTTTTGGAAAAATTTGACCAAGAAATTGCGTTTTTTTGGCGCGCGCTCCCCCCTCGAAATTAATTATTTTGGCGGCAGAGGCGCCTTTGGAAAATTTTCGAGGTTGGTCGGCCAAAAACACAAATGTCGTAAAGTTAAACCAAACGGGGGACCCTTTAGAAAAATTTGGCAACCAGAATTGAGCGCCCCCCACGGGAGGCTACTGTTCTTGAAGCATAGTAAGTTCATACGTCTACTTTCAAAAATATAATTTTTTCTTTTTCACAGCCTCTCTATGACAATATGTCTAAATGGGCTTTTGTTCTTTGAAGCGGTTACGTTACGTTCACCACTACATCTCAAACTGTCCTTTAATTATAATTTGCTACGCATTCAATGGCCTCAATATCAGTTTGTTCAATGTGTAGTTTCTCGCACACAAACAATCCAATAAAACACTTGTCAATGAACGGGTCGTTAAATTTGCAGTTGTGACGTTAGCCAAGAAAACTTCCCGATTGACGGGTTCAGGGTTTATCAAAATATCAAGCCTGGTACGACGAATGGGCAAAAAAAGACGCTCGATGCAATTGGACTACGATTGGGCCACTATCCGCAAGCAGGGTAGAATTGTCAAATTGACCAAATGACGTTCTTAAAATAAAAATAATAAACCAGCCACAAAAAATGCAGTAAGAGAAAAAAGGCATTGAAACAGGCAATGTGGGAGCATAGCATAGAAAACGACCAAATATGATTCTCCTTAATTATCGTTTGAAAAAGGAGACACCAAGAAAACAGAATCGAAAATAAAATACCCGTTAAACTATTTATGAAGTATAATTTGACAGTAATCTTTTGCTGTCCTATAAAAGATTTCTGTACTGAGACTTCAAAGCAGCCGCTGATACACACTGGAATTTCAATTTCACTAGCGGACTTTGATTAAGTGAACAACCCAGGGCTCCGCGGGACATTGCAATTCCAAAGGCACAGCCTTCCACGAACCCCATTGTTACATCCATCATTGAGAGTTGTCATGTAAGGCCTTTTTTCAGACCAAAAGAGCAGGTGAACTTGCGCTAGTGTTAATGAGTAATAATTGATAACAAAGCGAAGGCGAGTTGCCTTATTCCGCTATGCCATTTTAAACGACAAATTTGAGTCATGCTTAAAACGCATCTTTTTCTGTTGATCAACTGGAACCCCAAATTGACAATAAGGATGCAAAATTTCGATATATGAGTACATGTCTATCTGTGTCTTCATCCAAAATTCAAACACAAGTTTCAGTTAGATTTGTAAGAAGTTTGAACAAGTGGACTATGAACCCGAACTCAAAACAGGGGGGATTGTTCACTTGGTTAAAATAAGTTTATTTCAGCCAATTAGATTTCATTACAGTACATGTAGGCCTTACTGCTTGAACTTGTCATTAAATTCAGTTGAAGGATGCCCTATACCTCTTGTTTACGCTCTGCTTCCCGACAAAAAAGAAAACAACTTATTGTCGCCTCCTCAATGATCTAAAAGCTGAGTCCCCAAAACACGTTACAATTGAATTTGAAGGAGCTCTGCGAAACTCAAAACGAGGTACCTATCAAAGCGCTCACGCTCAAATTACGTTTTGTTTCTTCAATATGAGTCAAAGCGTCTGGCGACATATTCAGGCATCAGGCAACACTCACAATTACAACAATAGCTTTAAGTTTCGTGAGCTAATTCGAATGCTTTAGTCAACAGCATTTCTGCCCGTAGAAGACGTCGCCGCTGCGTTTTAGCTTCTTCGCCGTCTAGCATTCGAAAAATTTCAATCGATATTCAACAATTTCGAATAAACATATATTGACAACCAAGCTGCAGACGGTTGGAACAACAATTTCACGAAACTAGTCAGAATTTTATTAGAAAAATGAGAGCAGGTCAAAAAGTACCCGGGGACTCAAAAAGATTAAATACCAAAAACTCGAAAAAAAACTCAACCTCCCCTTTGGCCTGGCCCAGCTCTCTACAGTTCTTTGCTCTCTAGACTTCGAGTCTAACGCATTACTCTTTATAACACGATGCCTTTGCTTTTCTGATTTTTGGTTCTCGTTTCTTTAATTTTTGGTTCTGTGATCTTTAATTACGCTCATATTTGATGTTTCAAAGCGTAAATCAATTCTGTCGGCGCCAAAAGATCAAGGTCAAAAACGTTAAATGGTTTCGGGCTATTTTTTGTATGGGACTGTTTTTAAGACTTTTTGTGATGTTTCGGACTGTTTTGTATGGGAATTTATTTGTGTTAGCGCCAATTTTAGGGGGATATTTGTTCACTTGGTCTATTTCAGGGGGAGAATGTTCACATGGGCATTGAACTGATAGTAGGAAGCGTATGCGCTATAAAAACACTTCAAGAAGGCCCCTAAATTAACGAACAACCATTAACATTGATAAATTTTCAGATTTTGAATTCAAGGTATATCCGATCAAGAGTACGGTATATAAACCGACCATAAAAAACGACTGGTTTGCAAATCAAGCAATCAAGTATTGAATTCTTATTGTGGTTATCGTAAAATAAGCTCAACTTTGGTAAAGCAGCTTTTTTCTCACTTTGAGCCAATTGTGCCGGAGTGCCTGTGTGCAGTTGAATCTCTTCGCAGCGTTGACAACGATCATTTTGCTGATCAGATTCTTTGCTGAAAAGAAGAATGAGCACTGTTAATGAGGTACTGAAGACATGAAACATGTATCTAAATGTACCCACACAAATTCAAATTGATATGATTTTTGAGCTGGATTAAATCGCCGCCTACACTACGCAATAATAGAAAACTCAGAAAATTTAGCCGGTATTGGCTCGTGTTAAAACAATTGCATATGAAACAAGAATGCTCGTATCAAGGCCCTGTATGTACTGATTTCCCCATAACGCAACTGAAATACCTTTTGATTAAATTGTGTTTTTTGGAAAATCTCCCCGATAGAGTTTAAAAATTGTGAACAAATTGAGTTTCAACTAATTTAATCAGTGTTTTGTTGAAAATTACTTGAACATGGTAAACTTTCTGGGGGAGTCAAATACTCCCTTTTGTCTATCCTCTCTTTATTTATCTAAATGTCATTGATAATAACACATGTTTAAAATATCTCTATGACTTTGTTGATATCATATTGGGTACTTGATGGGATAAATTCTTTTTGTTCCGACTTCTGAAGAAAGTGACGGAATATTTTTGCTCGGGGTATTTTTATTCCTCCAGACCAACTTCGACTTTTCGAGAAAAAAAATTGTTGCCCTGAGCTCAAATTCAAAAGATATTTTAACTAGCCATACTTGACAATTTTTTATCTTCCGAAGCTTACCCCGAGCTTATATTAAAAAAATATATTCCTCCGGAGATCATATTTGGTAGTTACAATGTTTTAAAGATTGCCAATTTGCGACAATTAATGCGCGAAATATTAGGGACAATTAACGCGCGAATTTCTTAACTTTCAAAACATTTCTACACCATTAAAACGCAGATCTATCAAGTGAAATAAGAAAAAGAAGAAATAATCATCGAATTAGCAAAACCTCGGCTACGAGCCGAATTTGAATCTGCGAACTAGCAACTAACGCACTAACCACTCAGCCACGGATGCTTAAGATCCCCAAAAACTAGCCATCAAAACACAGCTACATATGCTAATAAATTGTCAATTCGATGCAACAAAAGTAACATCAAATACAAAAAGACACAATTTTGCATGTAATAAATTAGAAAGCCTAAAGCCAAATTATCTATAAATTATGCATTTGAAAAAAAATGCAAGACACATAGATTGGAAAAATTCTGAAATCGAGCTTGTACTATTATTGTAGTGCTGTTTGAAACAAATAACTTTTTTCGGTTCATTTGATGAATCAAAAATGCATCAACTGTGTTAATTTTTTACAATTCAAATGTCAAAGCACTTATGACATCATATGGCTACAACAGCCTACCGACTCAAAAGTGTCACCAAAAGTAGCACTTTTAATTGCGACTGAATTTGAAAAAACAGAAAGTTCGTACTAAAACAAATCTAAAATCGCTTCAAAATTTTTTTTCTTTTCAACATGAAATTTTTAGTGTATATAAAAAAAAAACGTGTTAAAAAGCGTTAGGGCGTTCTACGTTCTTCGTGCATTAATTTAAAAAATTTTTAACCGGCAAATAAGCCGAAAAAAATTGGGCCGAAATCAATTGAGCCTACAAAAGAAAACAATTTTAGATCTGAAAATTTTTTCACCAGTAGATAAACTAACGCACGATCTCTAAGCACAGAGGACTTCAACGTGCAATGTGCTGAAAAAAGAGATATTGAAATTGGAGATCCTGTGAGCAAAAATCTTCACCGAAAAAGTCGAATACCCGATTGCAAAACCCTTGCTTATCGCAGGGGTAAATTACTTTCTATAAAAACCCTGGTATGCACGCCTAGCCAAAAAGTTGAGTTCCATTCGTAAAAAAATCGGGCTTTTCAAAAATTGGAAGAATATCTTTCTCGAAGTTGGGACGATTACCCGAGCACATATATTTCGTTACGCTCTTCGAAAGTCAAAAAATAAACTGAAAAACAGACACTTGGAAAAATTTCAATGAATTCAAGGAAACCAAAAAAGGTTTTTGAACATTTTTCAGCATGCGATATTTAGGAAGAGAAAAACTACAGAGAGAGAAATCTCGTTGATTTTCATAAATCTTTAATCGTTGACACTTTTTTCATACAACTAACCCAATTAGAGAAAACTAGGTCCCCAGGGTTTTCTTATTCGTACGGAAACTTTTTTACTTGCAAGAAGCAAAAGTATTGCAATCGGGTACTAGACGTTTTTCCCTTAAATAACTTTGTTCATAGAATGGTCAATTTTAGTAGGAATTTCAATTTTTACAACAGCAGACATGCTCAATTTCGTGAAAGCTTAAACAAAACTACCGTCTTGAAAATTTTATTATATCGTATTCGTGGTTTTATTCCTCATTTCTGTCGGCTCAAAGTCCTTTTTTAAATGCAGTTTGTAATATCTGGTATGTTTTTTTGGCTTACTTTCCAAAGCATAGTTTTTTTATTTAAATAGTTTCTACTATAATTGAAAGTTCTGTAAATTGTAATTTTTTTTTTCGAATGAACGGTTTCAACTTAGTCACATCATATTGCGTAGTTTCGGAGGTAAAATATATTTTATGCTTTCATGCGGTTCGTAAAAACTTTTAGAACTTTATAGCTCAAAACTTTTTTCTGACAACAGTTTTTTTTCGGCTTAAATTCTTCTCCTCTTTACTCTCTTTGCTTTACACATCTTTTCTTTATTATTGAAACCTAACATATATCAGGTTCCTTCTTAATTGACCCAGCAGTACCGCCGTCGCCTTTAAATCCTAAGGTCTGGGGTTCGAGTCTCGGCCGGACCTTGTTTTTTCAGTTCTTATGCAATTGAGAAAAAAATCGGTAAAAATTGAATTGTCGGATTTTGTTTGTCTATTCAAGTTTTGTCGACTAAGTTGCCACTGTTGTGCAGCAAAAGTTGGGAAACGAAAAATCACCAATCCGACTGAATAAAACTAGTGATTCGCAAAGAGTGTAAATTATTTCATGAGTTATAGATAGAAGTCAATTGATTTTTGTTAAATGCGGTTTTAAATAAGTAAATCAGTTCAATCGTAGATTTAGTTCAAGTAGAAAGCTGAGATGTCTTTTTTAGGCTCCAACATTCCGCCTTCCTTGAAGTGTCTTCAATTTTCAGATCGTTATTATGTCTGGATATGACTACCCATTTACAGTGTATGAGACGAAGGAGAGGAAAAGTAGGGCGGAGTCGGGTAGAGCACCACGTCTGCCTCCACATGGCGAGGTGCGAAGGTCCAGTAGGCGGGGCGCTGTCGACCGGGAGGACCTGCAGGGTTTCTTCGATGCAGTGACCAGAGGAGATCTGGGTTTCACTCCGATTCCTGTAAAGTCGTTGGATGAGATCCAGTCTTCAAGGAAGGAAGCTGCAATCGTGGATAGGGCAGTTCTGCGGTTTCCGAAAGCTGAGACTGTGAGTAGCATTTATTCCATTGTATCATAGTAGTAGAGTATAGCGGGTGTGCATCAATTGTTTGTTTTGTTTTAGAAGCAACTTAGAGGTCATAAACGTATTAGTGACCTCAGCGTAGAAGGGTCATTGTGCACTGGCTGGTAGCAACGATTCGGAGATGGGGTTCACTGATGCTGCTAAGTATCTGAGGAACCTTGGTTCTCAGCAGAAAAAACTGGTCCGCTATGGTGTTCTTGAGAAGGGGAAAAGTTTGTATCTTCCATATGCGTGGTGCCATGCAGTTCTGACTCTCTGCGACGAAGAGAGGGTCTGCTGCATGTACTATGCGGAGATGCAAACTCGACTTTCCTTGGTAGCATCTGCGTGGAAGCGCTGCCAGCAACACTGCAGGGTCAACCAGCGAAGAGGACCAGATGACAGCGAATCGCATGACAGCGAATGACTGTTCAACGGTAAATATGTAAGCAATTATTCAAAAAATGAACTAAATGTGACTGCACCATAAGTAAGGAGTATACAAGTGAAGTATTAACGGTACGAGTCATGAGCGAAAGTTTGTCCTAGCTGTTTTCAGACAATAATTACATTTTGGGTCATGAGGGTACAACCTCATACGAATTTTAATGCTGGGAATTTACAACATTGGGAATTTACATGAAATCGGTCAATATGAACGATTCAGACCATAATGTATTACATAGGGGGTAATTTAGGTTCCTACTTTCAAAAGGGTCATGGGGGTACTACCACTTAAAATTTGAAAACTGCACATTTTTGATATTTTTCGATTTTTAGCACTATAAAGTTCTTGTTTTAAATGAACTGCACATTGGATATGACTTGGTTGCTATACTGGTAGCTTCCGCAGCTTCGCGACTGGGCGTATGTATTCACCAGTTGTGGTCTTCACTTTTACCACTCGAACAATCGAGTCATTTCCAGGATAAACTTCTATGATTCGTCCAGTTTTCCATTCTAGCGGTCGTTCATTGTCTTCGGCAAGTAGGACTAGGTTGCCAACTTTAAATTCTGAGCCATCCGTGAACCATTTTTTCCGTATTTGTAGCGTTATGAGGTAATCCCTTTTCCAAACTTTCCAGAAATCCTTGATCATATTCTGTAACAGTCGATATCGTACATTGGTTGAAACTTGGATGTAAGCAGAGGGAAGAGTTAGCAATGATTCCCCTATCAGAAAATGAGCGGGTGTCAGCGGAGTTGGGTCGTTAGGATCACTTGACATTGGATACAATGGTCGTGAGTTTAAGACAGCTTCAATTTGATTAAGAATTGTAAGAAATTCTTCAAAACTGAGACGTTGCAGTCCTATAACTTTTCGCATATGTCGCTTCATACTTTTTACAGCTGCTTCCCAGAGTCCTCCAAAGTGAGGAGCACGAGGAGGGACGGTGACCCATTCAGTTGCTTGGCTATTGACGAAACTAACAACTGATTTGTCCGTTCCATTTTTGTCCAGCAGTTCCTTGATTTTGATCAGGTCATTTCGAGCCTCGATAAAATTGCTTCCATTGTCACTTAAGATCTTCTCAGGTTTGCCACGGCGTGCAGTAAATCGTTTCAATGAAAGGATGCATGCTTCTTTGGTTAGACGAGTAACCATTTCCAAATGAATAGCTTTTGTCGCGAGACAAACAAAGACGGCAACTTAAATTTTTGAGACCCCTGCTTCCTTAATTTCAAAGGGACCAGCAAAGTATATTCCACATTGAGCAAATGGTTTTGCGGGTGTTATTCTTTCTGTAGGAAGATCAGCCATGAATTGAGAAGTAGGTTGCTGACTAAATCGGACACATCTCATGCATCTTCTAATGAACTGTCGAACTAGATCACGGCCTCCGATTATCCAAATTTCCTCTCTCATTGTGTTCAGTAATAATTGCCCCCCGCCATGAAGAGTATCTTCATGATATTTGCGTATAAGTAGGGATACTAAATCAGATTTGTTCGAAACGAGTATTGGAAACTTCTTGTCTGTTGGGTAGTTCGATTGTGAAAGTCTGCCTCCAACTCTTAGTAGATCGTAATCCTTGTCAAAAAACGGACTAAGATTGCGTAGTTTCGATGTTTTACTCAGCTCCCTTTTCACCTTCAGACAATTTAGCTCTGATTTGAAGTGTATTTCTTGGTCTGAACGAAGAATTAACATTTTTGCCATGATTCTATTTTTAGGACTAAGACAATCTTCTTCAAGTTGTACATCAGATGTCCGCTTAGATCTGAGCCGCTTCCGATAGTTTGTCGATATTCTATGCTTAAGATGTTGAACAAATGATAGTACATAGCATGCGATGCGTACTGTCTTGTTCCAAGTGCTGTAGTCCTTTAAACGAAAAATTCCATCCGTCATTTCTTCGTTTTGAGCATGATATGCGAGAGCAGTTCGAATTTGTTCACTTTCTGCATTAGTCTTGGCTTTGACGGTTCGTTTTTCAGGTGCTTCAACTAGAGATGGTAGTAGGTTGGGCCAGTGCCTTTCATCCTTGGTCAGCCAATCTGGTCCATTCCACCAGAGTGAGGAAGATATTAATGTGTCAGCTAATACACCACGAGAGGCTAAATCAGCTGGATTTACTGCTGTTGGCACGTGTTTCCAATCACTTCTGGGTAGGGTCTCTTGTATTTGTGAAACTCTGTTTGCAACAAAAGTGTTCCACGTTCTTGGAAGTTGAGCAAGCCATTGCAAGACAATTGTTGAATCAGTCCACGCGTGTGAAGTTATCTTGAGATTTGTTTTCCTCAAAATTGAATGAACTGATTTAAGAAGTTTGGTAGGTAAACTTGCACCGCAGAGCTCTAATTTGGGAACAGAGATTGCTTTGACCGGAGCAACCCTTGGTTTTGGAGATCAGTAGATACGCAAAAGTTTTGCCATCATCATTGGTAATTCTTGCATAGATTGCGGCTGCATATGCTTTTTCGGAAGCATCACAGAATACGTGAAGTTGAACCTCCTTTATTGGATGTGAGCTCATAAATCTTGGTATCTGTAGTTCCAGTAGTTGAGGCAAAGTTCCGGTGAGCTCATACCATTTTTCCTTGGTTTTCTGATCGACTTCAGAATTCCAATCAAAACCTTGGACCCATAGCTGTCGCATGAGACATTTGAAATTGATGATGAATGGAGCTAGCCATCCCATCGGATCAAACAATTTTGAAATTGTGGACAGAAGAGTCCTCTTTGTAAGCAGTTTCAGCTCTGGTAAGGCAGTTGAAAAACAAAAGATGTCCTTATTGGGCTTCCAACTGACTCCTAGCGCCTTGATTTTGTATTCGTCAGAGAAAAGTTCCAGCACATCCGATTTTTCGCGGAGATGTTCTGGCAATCCTTCAATTATTTTAGCATTGCTTGAAGTCCATTTTCGTAGAGGGAATTCATGAGAGTTCAGCTCTTCGCATAAATCAGAGATGAGTCTTTCTGCTTCATGCTTATCATTAGCGCCACCAAGAAAGTCGTCTACATAGAAACAATTTTTGAGACTTTCTTTGATCATTGGGTTCTTAGATTGATCTGCTACTTCATTGAGGCATCTTGTTGAGTGAAAAGCTGACGAAGCTATTCCATATGTAACACGTGTCATCCTGAGATGCTTGATTTCATCCGATTTATTTGATCTACAAAGTATGCGATGGAAATCCTTCGATTTGTCCTCTAGAGCAACTTGTCGGTACATTTTTGCGATATCTGCTGATAAAGCAATTGGGTAGAACCTGAAGCGCATGATTATCGAGTAGAGGTCGTCTTGTACCGTGGGACCAACCATCAAAGTGTCGTTGAGTGATTGTCCGGTTGATGTTGTTGCAGATCCGTCGAAAACTACACGTAGCTTTGTTGTAGTAGAATCTTCCTTGAAAACGCAGTGATGTGGCAGATAATATACGCTATCAACTGGCTTTTCGATTTCTCCAGGCGGTAAGTACTCCATATGCCCCATATCGAGAAATTCGTCTATGAATGCGGTATAGCGATCTTTTAGTTCTGGATTCTGTTCCAGTCGTCGCTCGAGATAATTGAATCTGCGTTTTGCTTGTGCTAAACTGTCGCCAAGTTGACTATTGGGCTTCAAAGGCAGCTGCACGGTGAATCGTCCATTTTGTAGTATGGTTGTTTCCTTAAAGTGAGATTCACATCGATCTTCTTCTGTTGTTGTCTTTTTGAAATCAGGAATTTCTTCTAATTCCCAAAATTTCCTTAGACTATCGTCAATAGGCTGTGATGTCTATTGACGATATGAAATGACTTGAAGAAGGTTGTTGGAGGACCGGGTGTTCTGCCGCTAATCATCCAACCAAATAGAGTGTCACGTGCATAAAGCTTGTCTGTAAGCTTAATCTTTTCGCAGCCAACAATGTCGTTGTAGACATCACAGCCTAGGATTATATCGATTTCCTTTGGTTTATCAAAGTCTGGGTCCGAGAGCTTAAGACGTGTGATATCCAAACTGTCGAAACCAAAGTTTCAGCATGCGATATTTAGGAAGAGAAAAACTACAGAGAGAGAAATCTCGTTGATTTTCATAAATCTTTAATCGTTGACACTTTTTTCATACAACTAACCCAATTAGAGAAAACTAGGTCCCCAGGGTTTTCTTATTCGTACGGAAACTTTTTTACTTGCAATAAGCAAAAGTATTGCAATCGGGTACTAGACGTTTTTCCCTTAATTAACTTTGTTCATAGAATGGTCAATTTTAGTAGGAATTTCAATTTTCACAACAGCAGACATGCTCAATTTCGTGAAAGCTTAAACAAAACTACCGTCTTGAAAATTTTATTATATCGTTTTCGTGGTTTTATTCCTCATTTCTGTCGGCTCAAAGTCCTTTTTTTAAATGTAGTTTGTAATATCTGGTATGTTTTTTTGGCTTACTTTCCAAAGCATAGGTTTTTTTATTTAAATAGTTTCTACTATAATTGAAAGTTCTGTAAATTGTAATTTTTTTTCGAATAAACGGTTTCAACTTAGTCACATCATATTGCGTAGTTTCGGAGGTAAAATATATTTTATGCTTTCATGCGGTTCGTAAAAACTTTTAGAACTTTATAGCTCAAAACTTTTTTCTGACAACAGTTTTTTTTCGGCTTAAATTCTTCTCCTCTTTACTCTCTTTGCTTTTACACATCTTTTCTTTATTATTGAAACCTAACAAATATCAGGTTCCTTCTTAATTGACCCAGCAGTACCGCCGTCGCCTTTAAATCCTAAGGTCTGGGGTTCGAGTCTCGGCCGGACCTTGTTTTTTCAGTTCTTATGCAATTGAAAAAAAAATCGGTTAAAATTGAATTGTCGGATTTTGTTTGTCTATTCAAGTTTTGTCGACTAAGTTGCCACTGTTGTGCAGCAAAAGTTGGGAAACGAAAAATTACCAATCCGACTGAATAAAACTAGTGATTCGCAAAGAGTGTAAATTATTTCATGAGTTATAGATAGAAGTCAATTGATTTTTGTTAAATGCGGTTTTAAATAAGTAAATCAGTTCAATCGTAGATTTAGTTCAAGTAGAAAGCTGAGATGTCTTTTTTAGGCTTCAACATTCCGCCTTCCTTGAAGTGTCTTCAATTTTCAGATCGTTATTATGTCTGGATATGACTACCCATTTACAGTGTATGAGACGAAGGAGAGGAAGAGTAGGGCGGAGTCGGGTAGAGCACCACGTCTGCCTCCACATGGCGAGGTGCCAAGTTCCAGTAGGCGGGGCGCTGTCGACCGGGAGGACCTGCAGGGTTTCTTCGATGCAGTGACCAGAGGAGATCTGGGTTTCACTCCGATTCCTGTAAAGTCGTTGGATGAGACCCAGTCTTCAAGGAAGGAAGCTGCAATCGTGGATAGGGCAGTTCTGCGGTTTCCGAAAGCTGAGACTGTGAGTAGCATTTATTCCAGTGTATCATAGTAGTAGAGTATAGCGGGTGTGCATCAATTGTTTGTTTTGTTTTAGAAGCAACTTAGAGGTCATAAACGTATTAGTGACCTCAGCGTAGAAGGGTCATTGTGCACTGGCTGGTAGCAACGATTCGGAGATGGGGTTCACTGATGCTGCTAAGTATCTGAGGAACCTTGGTTCTCAGCAGAAAAAACTGGTCCGCTATGGTGTTCTTGAGAAGGGGAAAAGTTTGTATCTTCCATATGCGTGGTGCCATGCAGTTCTGACTCTCTGCGACGAAGAGAGGGTCTGCTGCATGTACTATGCGGAGATGCAAACTCGACTTTCCTTCGTAGCATCTGCGTGGAAGCGCTGCCAGCAACACTGCAGGGTCAACCAGCGAAGAGGACCAGATGACAGCGAATCGCATGACAGCGAATGACTGTTCAACGGTAAATATGTAAGCAATTATTCAATAAATGAACTAAATGTGACTGCACCATAAGTAAGGAGTATACAAGTGAAGTATTAACGGTACGAGTCATGAGCGAAAGTTTGTCCTAGCTGTTTTCAGACAATAATTACATTTTGGGTCATGAGGGTACAACCTCTTACGAATTTTAATGCTGGGAATTTACAACATTGGGAATTTACATGAAATCGGTCAATATGAACGATTCAGACCATAATGGATTGCATAGGGGGTAATTTAGGTTCCTACTTTCAAAAGGGTCATGGGGGTACTACCACTTAAAATTTGAAAACTGCACATTTTTGATATTTTTCGATTTTTAGCACTATAAAGTTCTTGTTTTAAATGAACTGCACATTGGATATGACTTGGTTGCTATACTGGTAGCTTCCGCAGCTTCGCGACTGGGCGTATGTATTCACCAGTTGTGGTCTTCACTTTTACCACTCGAACAATCGAGTCATTTCCAGGATAAACTTCTATGATTCGTCCAGTTTTCCATTCTAGTGGTCGTTCATTGTCTTCGGCAAGTAGGACTAGGTTGCCAACTTTAAATTCTGGGCCATCCGTGAACCATTTTTTCCGTATTTGTAGCGTTATGAGGTAATCCCTTTTCCAAACTTTCCAGAAATCCTTGATCATATTCTGTAACAGTCGATATCGTACATTGGTTGAAACTTGGATGTAAGCAGAGGGAAGAGTTAGCAATGATTCCCCTATCAGAAAATGAGCAGGTGTCAGCGGAGTTGGGTCGTTAGGATCACTTGACATTGGATACAATGGTCGTGAGTTTAAGACAGCTTCAATTTGATTAAGAATTGTAAGAAATTCTTCAAAACTGAGACGTTGCAGTCCTATAACTTTTCGCATATGTCGCTTCATACTTTTTACAGCTGCTTCCCAGAGTCCTCCAAAGTGAGGAGCACAAGGAGGGACGGTGACCCATTCAGTTGCTTGGCTATTGACGAAACTAACAACTGATTTGTCCGTTCCATTTTTGTCCAGCAGTTCCTTGATTTTGATCAGGTCATTTCGAGCCTCGATAAAATTGCTTCCATTGTCACTTAAGATCTTCTCAGGTTTGCCACGGCGTGCAGTAAATCGTTTCAATGAAAGGATGCATGCTTCTTTGGTTAGACGAGTAACCATTTCCAAATGAATAGCTTTTGTCGCGAGACAAACAAAGACGGCAACTTAAATTTTTGAGACCCCTGCTTCCTTAATTTCAAAGGGACCAGCAAAGTCTATTCCACATTGAGCAAATGGTTTTGCGGGTGTTATTCTTTCTGTAGGAAGATCAGCCATGAATTGAGAAGTAGGTTGCTGACTAAATCGGACACATCTCATGCATCTTCTAATGAACTGTCGAACTAGATCACGGCCTCCGATTATCCAAATTTCCTCTCTCATTGTGTTCAGTACTAATTGCCCCCCGCCATGAAGAGTATCTTCATGATATTTGCGTATAAGTAGGGATACTAAATCAGATTTTTTTGAAACGAGTATTGGAAACTTCTTGTCTGTTGGGTAGTTCGATTGTGAAAGTCTGCCTCCAACTCTTAGTAGATCGTAATCCTTGTCGAAAAACGGACTAAGATTGCGTAGTTTCGATGTTTTACTCAGCTCCCTTTTCACCTTCAGACAATTTAGCTCTGATTTGAAGTGTATTTCTTGGTCTAAACGAAGAATTAGCATTTTTGCCATGATTCTATTTTTAGGACTAAGACAATCTTCTTCAAGTTGTACATCAGATGTCCGCTTAGATCTGAGCCGCTTCCGATAGTTTGTCGATATTCTATGCTTAAGATGTTGAACAAATGATAGTACATAGCATGCGATGCGTACTGTCTTGTTCCAAGTGCTGTAGTCCTTTAAACGAAAAATTCCATCCGTCATTTCTTCGTTTTGAGCATGATATGCGAGAACAGTTCGAATTTGTTCACTTTCTGCATTAGTCTTGGCTTTGACGGTTCGTTTTTCAGGTGCTTCAACTAGAGATGGTAGTAGGTTGGGCCAGTGCCTTTCATCCTTGGTCAGCCAATCTGGTCCATTCCACCAGAGTGAGGAAGATATTAATGTGTCAGCTAATACACCACGAGAGGCTAAATCAGCTGGATTTACTGCTGTTGGCACGTGTTTCCAATCACTTCTGGGTAGGGTCTCTTGTATTTGTGAAACTCTGTTTGCAACAAAAGTGTTCCACGTTCTTGGAAGTTGAGCAAGCCATTGCAAGACAATTGTTGAATCAGTCCACGCGTGTGAAGTTATCTTGAGATTTGTTTTCCTCAAAATTGAATGAACTGATTTAAGAAGTTTGGTAGGTAAACTTGCACCGCAGAGCTCTAATTTGGGAACAGAGATTGCTTTGACCGGAGCAACCTTTGTTTTGGAGATCAGTAGATACGCAAAAGTTTTGCCATCATCATTGGTAATTCTTGCATAGATTGCGTCTGCATATGCTTTTTCGGAAGCATCACAGAATACGTGAAGTTGAACCTCCTTTATTGGATGTGAGCTCATAAATCTTGGTATCTGTAGTTCCAGTAGTTGAGGCAAAGTTCCGATGAGCTCATACCATTTTTCCTTGGTTTTCTGATCGACTTCAGAATCCCAATCAAAACCTTGGACCCATAGCTGTCGCATGAGACATTTGAAATTGATGATGAATGGAGCTAGCCATCCCATCGGATCAAACAATTTTGAAATTGTGGACAGAAGAGTCCTCTTTGTAAGCAGTTTCAGCTCTGGTAAGGCAGTTGAAAAACAAAAGATGTCCTTATTGGGCTTCCAACTGACTCCTAGCGCCTTGATTTTGTATTCGTCAGAGAAAAGTTCCAGCACATCCGATTTTTCGCGGAGATGTTCTGGCAATCCTTCAATTATTTTAGCATGTCTTGAAGTCCATTTTCGTAGAGGGAATTCATGAGAGTTCAGCTCTTCGCATAAATCAGAGATGAGTCTTTCTGCTTCATGCTTATCATTAGCGCCACCAAGAAAGTCGTCTACATAGAAACAATTTTTGAGACTTTCTTTGATCATTGGGTTCTTAGATTGATCTGCTACTTCACTGAGGCATCTTGTTGAGTGAAAAGCTGACGAAGCTATTCCATATGTAACACGTGTCATCCTGAGATGCTTGATTTCATCCGATTTATTTGATCTACAAAGTATGCGATGGAAATCCTTCGATTTGTCCTCTAGAGCAACTTGTCGGTACATTTTTGCGATATCTGCTGATAAAGCAATTGGGTAGAACCTGAAGCGCATGATTATCGAGTAGAGGTCGTCTTGTACCGTAGGACCAACCATCAAAGTGTCGTTGAGTGATTGTCCGGTTGATGTTGTTGCAGATCCGTCGAAAACTACACGTAGCTTTGTTGTAGTAGAATCTTCCTTGAAAACGCAGTGATGTGGCAGATAATATACGCTATCAACTGGCTTTTCGATTTCTCCAGGCGGTATGTACTCCATATGCCCCATATCGAGAAATTCGTCTATGAATGCGGTACAGCGATCTTTTAGTTCTGGATTCTGTTCCAGTCGTCGCTCGAGATAATTGAATCTGCGTTTTGCTTGTGCTAAACTGTCGCCAAGTTGACTATTGGGCTTCAAAGGCAGCTGCACGGTGAATCGTCTATTTTGTAGTATGGTTGTTTCCTTAAAGTGAGATTCACATCGATCTTCTTCTGTTGTTGTCTTTTTGAAATCAGGAATTTCTTCTAATTCCCAAAATTTCCTTAGACTATCGTCAATAGGCTGTGATGTCTATTGACGATATGAAATGACTTGAAGAAGGTTGTTGGAGGACCGGGTGTTCTGCCGCTAATCATCCAACCAAATAGAGTGTCACGTGCATAAAGCTTGTCTGTAAGCTTAATCTTTTCGCAGCCAACTATGTCGTTGTAGACATCACAGCCTAGGATTATATCGATTTCCTTTGGTTTATCAAAGTCTGGGCCCGAGAGCTTACGTGTGATATCCAAACTGTCGAAACCTAAGTTTCAGCATGCGATATTTAGGAAGAGAAAAACTACAGAGAGAAATCTCGTTGATTTTCATAAATCTTTAATCGTTGACACTTTTTTCATACAACTAACCCAATTAGAGAAAACTAGGTCCCCAGGGTTTTCTTATTCGTACGGAAACTTTTTTACTTGCAATAAGCAAAAGTATTGCAATCAGGTACTAGACGTTTTTCCCTTAAAGAACTTTGTTCATAGAATGGTCAATTTTAGTAGGAATTTCAATTTTCACAACAGCAGACATGCTCAATTTCGTGAAAGCTTAAACAAAACTACCGTCTTGAAAATTTTTTTATATCGTATTCGTGGTTTTAATCCTCATTTCTGTTGGCTCAAAGTCCTTTTTTAAATGTAGTTTGTAATATCTGGTATGTTTTTTTGGCTTACTTTCCAAAGCATAGGTTTTTTTATTTAAATAGTTTCTACTATAATTGAAAGTTCTGTAAATTGTAATTTTTTTTTCGAATAAACGGTTTCAACTTAGTCACATCATATTGCGTAGTTTCGGAGGTAAAATATATTTTATGCTTTCATGCGGTTCGTAAAAACTTTTAGAACTTTATAGCTCAAAACTTTTTTCTGACAACAAATTTTTTTCGGCTTAAATTCTTCTCCTCTTTACTCTCTTTGCTTTACACATCTTTTCTTTCTTAATGAAACCTAACATATATCAGGTTCCTTCTTAATTGACCCAGCAGTACCGCCGTCGCCTTTAAATCCTAAGGTCTGGGGTTCGAGTCTCGGCCGGACCTTGTTTTTTCAGTTCTTATGCAATTGAAAAAAAAATCGGTTAAAATTGAATTGTCGGATTTTGTTTGTCTATTCAAGTTTTGTCGACTAAGTTGCCACTGTTGTGCAGCAAAAGTTGGGAAACGAAAAATCACCAATCCGACTGAATAAAACTAGTGATTCGCAAAGAGTGTAAATTATTTCATGAGTTATAGATAGAAGTCAATTGATTTTTGTTAAATGCGGTTTTAAATTAGTAAATCAGTTCAATCGTAGATTTAGTTCAAGTAGAAAGCTGAGATGTCTTTTTTAGGCTTCAACATTCCGCCTTCCTTGAAGTGTCTTCAATTTTCAGATCGTTATTATGTCTGGATATGACTACCCATTTACAGTGTATGAGACGAAGGAGAGGAAGAGTAGGGCGGAGTCGGGTAGAGCACCACGTCTGCCTCCACATGGCGAGGTGCGAAGGTCCAGTAGGCGGGGCGCTGTCGACCGGGAGGACCTGCAGGGTTTCTTCGATGCAGTGACCAGAGGAGATCTGGGTTTCACTCCGATTCCTGTAAAGTCGTTGGATGAGATCCAGTCTTCAAGGAAGGAAGCTGCAATCGTGGATAGGGCAGTTCTGCGGTTTCCGAAAGCTGAGACTGTGAGTAGCATTTATTCCATTGTATCATAGTAGTAGAGTATAGCGGGTGTGCATCAATTGTTTGTTTTGTTTTAGAAGCAACTTAGAGGTCATAAACGTATTAGTGACCTCAGCGTAGAAGGGTCATTGTGCACTGGCTGGTAGCAACGATTCGGAGATGGGGTTCACTGATGCTGCTAAGTATCTGAGGAACCTTGGTTCTCAGCAGAAAAAACTGGTCCGCTATGGTGTTCTTGAGAAGGGGAAAAGTTTGTATCTTCCATATGCGTGGTGCCATGCAGTTCTGACTCTCTGCGACGAAGAGAGGGTCTGCTGCATGTACTATGCGGAGATGCAAACTCGACTTTCCTTCGTAGCATCTGCGTGGAAGCGCTGCCAGCAACACTGCAGGGTCAACCAGCGAAGAGGACCAGATGACAGCGAATCGCATGACAGCGAATGACTGTTCAACGGTAAATATGTAACCAATTATTCAATAAATGAACTAAATGTGAGTGCACCATAAGTAAGGAGTATACAAGTGAAGTATTAACGGTACGAGTCATGAGCGAAAGTTTGTCCTAGCTGTTTTCAGACAATAATTACATTTTGGGTCATGAGGGTACAACCTCATACGAATTTTAATGCTGGGAATTTACAACATTGGGAATTTATATGAAATCGGTCAATATGAACGATTCAGACCATAATGTATTGCATAGGGGGTAATTTAGGTTCCTACTTTCAAAAGGGTCATGGGGGTACTACCACTTAAAATTTGAAAACTGCACATTTTTGATATTTTTCGATTTTTAGCACTATAAAGTTCTTGTTTTAAATGAACTGCACATTGGATATGACTTGGTTGCTATACTGGTAGCTTCCGCAGCTTCGCGACTGGGCGTATGTATTCACCAGTTGTGGTCTTCACTTTTACCACTCGAACAATCGAGTCATTTCCAGGATAAACTTCTATGATTCGTCCAGTTTTCCAATCTAGTGGTCGTTTATTGTCTTCGGCAAGTAGGACTAGGTTGCCAACTTTAAATTCTGGGCCATCCGTGAACCATTTTTTCCGTATTTGTAGCGTTATGAGGTAATCCCTTTTCCAAACTTTCCAGAAATCCTTGATCATATTCTGTAACAGTCGATATCGTACATTGGTTGAAACTTGGATGTAAGCAGAGGGAAGAGTTAGCAATGATTCCCCTATCAGAAAATGAGCGGGTGTCAGCGGAGTTGGGTCGTTAGGATCACTTGACATTGGATACAATGGTCGTGAGTTTAAGACAGCTTCAATTTGATTAAGAATTGTAAGAAATTCTTCAAAACTGAGACGTTGCAGTCCTATAACTTTTCGCATATGTCGCTTAATACTTTTTACAGCTGCTTCCCAGAGTCCTCCAAAGTGAGGAGCACGAGGAGGGACGGTGACCCATTCAGTTCCTTGGCTATTGACGAAACTAACAACTGATTTGTCCGTTCCATTTTTGTCCAGCAGTTCCTTGATTTTGATCAGGTCATTTCGAGCCTCGATAAAATTGCTTCCATTGTCACTTAAGATCTTCTCAGGTTTGCCACGGCGTGCAGTAAATCGTTTCAATGAAAGGATGCATGCTTCTTTGGTTAGACGAGTAACCATTTCCAAATGAATAGCTTTTGTCGCGAGACAAACAAAGACGGCAACTTAAATTTTTGAGACCCCTGCTTCCTTAGTTTCAAAGGGACCAGCAAAGTCTATTCCACATTGAGCAAATGGTTTTGCGGGTGTTATTCTTTCTGTAGGAAGATCAGCCATGAATTGAGAAGTAGGTTGCTGACTAAATCGGACACATCTCATGCATCTTCTAATGAACTGTCGAACTAGATCACGGCCTCCGATTATCCAAATTTCCTCTCTCATTGTGTTCAGTACTAATTGCCCCCCCGCCATGAAGAGTATCTTCATGATATTTGCGTATAAGTAGGGATACTAAATCAGATTTTTTCGAAACGAGTATTGGAAACTTCTTGTCTGTTGGGTAGTTCGATTGTGAAAGTCTGCCTCCAACTCTTAGTAGATCGTAATCCTTGTCGAAAAACGGACTAAGATTGCGTAGTTTCGATGTTTTACTCAGCTCCCTTTTCACCTTCAGACAATTTAGCTCTGATTTGAAGTGTATTTCTTGGTCTAAACGAAGAATTAACATTTTTGCCATGATTCTATTTTTAGGACTAAGACAATCTTCTTCAAGTTGTACATCAGATGTCCGCTTAGATCTGAGCCGCTTCCGATAGTTTGTCGATATTCTATGCTTAAGATGTTGAACAAATGATAGTACATAGCATGCGATGCGTACTGTCTTGTTCCAAGTGCTGTAGTCCTTTAAACGAAAAATTCCATCCGTCATTTCTTCGTTTTGAGCATGATATGCGAGAACAGTTCGAATTTGTTCACTTTCTGCATTAGTCTTGGCTTTGACGGTTCGTTTTTCAGGTGCTTCAACTAGAGATGGTAGTAGGTTGGGCCAGTGCCTTTCATCCTTGGTCAGCCAATCTGGTCCATTCCACCAGAGTGAGGAAGATATTAAT
Organism: Symsagittifera roscoffensis; assembly: GCF_963678635.1. Classification (NCBI taxonomy): domain Eukaryota; kingdom Metazoa; phylum Xenacoelomorpha; order Acoela; family Convolutidae; genus Symsagittifera; species Symsagittifera roscoffensis. Next base: position 36,638,613 of record NC_087063.1, on the reverse strand, counting down.
GTGTCAGCTAATACACCACGAGAGGCTAAATCAGCTGGATTTACTGCTGTTGGCACGTGTTTCCAATCACTTCTGGGTAGGGTCTCTTGTATTTGTGAAACTCTGTTTGCAACAAAAGTGTTCCGCGTTCTTGGAAGTTGAGCAAGCCATTGCAAGACAATTGTTGAATCAGTCCACGCGTGTGAAGTTATCTTGAGATTTGTTTTCCTCAAAATTGAATGAACTGATTTAAGAAGTTTGGTAGGTAAACTTGCACCGCAGAGCTCTAATTTGGGAACAGAGATTGCTTTGACCGGAGCAACCTTTGTTTTGGAGGTCAGTAGATACGCAAAAGTTTTGCCATCATCATTGGTAATTCTTGCATAGATTGCGGCTGCATATGCTTTTTCGGAAGCATCACAGAATACGTGAAGTTGAACCTCCTTTATTGGATGTGAGCTCATAAATCTTGGTATCTGTAGTTCCAGTAGTTGAGGCAAAGTTCCGGTGAGCTCATACCATTTTTCCTTGGTTTTCTGATCGACTTCAGAATCCCAATCAAAACCTTGGACCCATAGCTGTCGCATGAGACATTTGAAATTGATGATGAATGGAGCTAGCCATCCCATCGGATCAAACAATTTTGAAATTATGGACAGAAGACTCCTCTTTTTAAGCAGTTTCAGCTCTGGTAAGGCAGTTGAAAAACAAAAGATGTCCTTATTGGGCTTCCAACTGACTCCTAGCGCCTTGATTTTGTATTCGTCAGAGAAAAGTTCCAGCACATCCGATTTTTCGCGGAGATGTTCTGGCAATCCTTCAATTATTTTAGCATTGCTTGAAGTCCATTTTCGTAGAGGGAATTCATGAGAGTTCAGCTCTTCGCATAAATCAGAGATGAGTCTTTCTGCTTCATGCTTATCATTAGCGCCACCAAGAAAGTCGTCTACATAGAAACAATTTTTGAGACTTTCTTTGATCATTGGGTTCTTAGATTGATCTGCTACTTCATTGAGGCATCTTGTTGAGTGAAAAGCTGACGAAGCTATTCCATATGTAACGCGTGTCATCCTGAGATGCTTGATTTCATCCGATTTATTTGATCTACAAAGTATGCGATGGAAATCCTTCGATTTGTCCTCTAGAGCAACTTGTCGGTACATTTTTGCGATATCTGCTGATAAAGCAATTGGGTAGAACCTGAAGCGCATGACTATCGAGTAGAGGTCGTCTTGTACCGTGGGACAAACCATCAAAGTGTCGTGAGTGATTGTCCGGTTGATGTTGTTGCAGATCCGTCGAAAACTACACGTAGCTTTGTTGTAGTAGAATCTTCCTTGAACACGCAGTGATGTGGCAGATAATATACGCTATCAACTGGCTTTTCGATTTCTCCAGGCGGTATGTACTCCATATGCCCCATATCGAGAAATTCGTCTATGAATGCGGTATAGCGATCTTTTAGTTCTGGATTCTGTTCCAGTCGTCGCTCGAGATAATTGAATCTGCGTTTTGCTTGTGCTAAACTGTCGCCAAGTTGACTATTGGGCTTCAAAGGCAGCTGCACGGTGAATCGTCCATTTTGTAGTATGGTTGTTTCCTTAAAGTGAGATTCACATCGATCTTCTTCTGTTGTTGTCTTTTTGAAATCAGGAATTTCTTCTAATTCCCAAAATTTCCTTAGACTATCGTCAATAGACACATGAAATGACTTGAAGAAGGTTGTTGGAGGACCGGGTGTTCTGCCGCTAATCATCCAACCAACTAGAGTGTCACGTGCAAAAAGCTTGTCTGAAAGCTTAATCTTTTCGCAGCCAACAATGTCGTTGTAGACATCACAGCCTAGGATTATATCGATTTCCTTTGGTTTATCAAAGTCTGGGTCCGAGAGCTTAAGACGTGTGATATCCAAACTGTTCGGTATATTCACCCGTTCTCTAGGCAGGTAGCCAGAAAGTTTTTGAAGAGTGAAGGCTTCAATATATAGAGATTGATTCTGAGAATCCTTTGTTTCCAGATTGACAGAACCAGATTTCACAGTTTTTGCTCCTCCGCCAACTCGAGTTAGTTGAAGAGTCAATTTCTTGATTGGTAGCTTGAGTCGGTTAGCACTGCTGGTTGTAACGAAACTGCATTCAGATCCGCTGTCCAGTAAGGCTCGACAATTGTGATAACCGCCATTTGCAGTTTTCACCTCAATTAGTACAGTTCCCAGTATGGTAGTGGCACCGGTAGTACCCCCGTGACCCGCAAACTTATTTTCAGGTCCCGGTTGCTTGTTTGGGTCTGTATGGATGTGAAGTAACGAGTGATGACCCTTTCGACAGGTTTGGCACGTTGACTTCGACTTGCACTCATGATTTTGGTGTCCAAGGGACAGGCAATTGAAGCATAATCGCTTTGATTTGGCTTCTTGTCTTCTATTGGAAATAGACATTTCCTGAAATTTTGTGCATTGATACACGCGGTGATCACCACTGCAGCATGGGCAGATGATCGTCTTAACAGAGTTTGTGTGGTATGTCTGTACCTTGTCATCTTTCTTAGAGTTTCCAGATTGGTCTGAATTTCCTTGATGATTTTTTCTATGAATTGAAGGTAACTGGAGGTCCTTCGTAGCTTCTAGGGCGCGAGATCGTTCCTCCAAGAACTTCTTCGTCTGTTTGATTTTTGGCACGTCACTTCCCGCGCAGGAAAGTTCCCATTGTCTTCTAGTTTCAGGATCTAATTTCTTGGCCAAAACGTGAACCCAGATCAAATCGCATTGATCAATTTTTAGTCCAAGTCCTGTCAGTGCCATCGTGTTTTCCGTGTAAGTATTAATCAAGCGACGTATTGCAGCGGATGACTCATGCTTCATTGGAGTGAATTCAAAAATTGCTTCCAAGTGAGCGTGTGAGATCATCTTGACATCAGCATATCGATCCTTTAGAAGTTCCCTTGCGACTGAGTAGTTCGCGTTTGTAGCAGGCAAGTGGGATAGCAAACGAAACGGTTCATCCTTGAGGGCACCCTTTAGGTATTGCAGTTTCTGAACATCAGACAGCGATGCATTTGAGTGAACTGCTCCATCAAAGGAATCTAAGAAAGGTAGCCATTGATCATACCTTCCGCTAAATGTTGGCGAATTCAGTTTCGGCAACTTCAGGCAAGTATCTTGGTTTCGGCCAGCACCACGTTGGGAAGTGGATTTGTAGGATCCTGTTCCGCTTGCGCTGTCGTCATCTTTGACCGATTCAGTTGAATATTTTCCTCGGTCATCTAACATAGTTGTGATCATTTCCATCAAACAATCTACTTGAAGGTAGATTTTCTCAGCTTCTTCCAATTCAACTTCAAGTGCATCTTCATCATCGTTTAGAACATTTGAAATTTGCTGATTAAGCTCTTTCAGTTCCTTTTTCTTTCGTTCGCACATCGTGAGATTGGCCTTGAGAGTTCCAATTTCCTTGTAGGTTAGAGCAGATGCCTCTTTGTTGAAGATTGCTGAGACGGCTTTTTCCGATCGGGTAATGACACCGATGTTAGCACTTCTTGATCGCTTCAAAGCAGGTAGAGTGAGCGTCACGTTGCTCATGTCACTAGCAGGTGATGACATTTTTAAATTTCCTTTTTGTTTCTAATCGTTGGTTCGTTCGTGAGTCGCGTTGCACCAAAAATGTTGTGCAGCAAAAGTTGGGAAACGAAAAATCACCAATCCGACTGAATAAAACTAGTGATTCGCAAAGAGTGTAAATTATTTCATGAGTTATAGATAGAAGTCAATTGATTTTTGTTAAATGCGGTTTTAAATAAGTAAATCAGTTCAATCGTAGATTTAGTTCAAGTAGAAAGCTGAGATGTCTTTTTTAGGCTTCAACAGCCACAGCACAGATTTTGCTTGCGCTGTAAGCAACTTTGCAAGTGCACGTGTGTTTATTCTAGTTTCAGGAGGGACTTCAACTGGTGTCTGCTCAAAGATTGTCGGCTTTGTTGCTACATCACTGATTTTTCGTAGGCTGTAAGCAGTTTTCATTGTAGTTGCAAGTGCAAGTGTCGTCATTGTAGTTTCAGATGGGACTCATAACTTAACATTTTTATAGAATCATATTTTTTTCGAATCAAATTATATCTGCACAAACATCGTCGGCTTTGCTTACTCTTTTTGTTCGGGTGCTAATTTATTATTCAAATGTCTGGGATTTTCTCCTCGAATAAGTTTCTATCCAAAAATTTGAAATTTTGGTAGACCTAGTTTTTTTATAACATTTTTAATCGACTTATTATGTTTTTTCTTGCACCATTTGAGCTTTTGTAATCGAGGAATGTAAATTGCTTCCCTTTTAGCAAACCTTCCTTCACTTCGTTCGTTCATTGACACTTAATAAAAATAACCCTAAAAGGGTTAACAAAAATGCAAAAAAAAATTAATAATACAAATACTGATCTGTTCGGGAATTGAACCTTAACCTCGTAATCAAGAGTCTCAGTCCCAGCATCTGAGCCATGGGCTCTTCATATTAATCTAGCCACCAATAAACCAGAAACAAAGATATAAGGCCAATGCAGCAAAAGTAAACAAGATATCTTGCTGTAGTGAAAAAGTAGACTTAGGTTGGAAAAAGTGGACTTCGTAATATGACACTAGGCTCTCCTTGTGTGCGCAGAACTTATGATAAACGCTTTTAAACGCTTGATCACGCTTAAGATACCAATTGGTTGGATAACTCTGCCCGTGCCATAAGATTTCACAGGTTTTCTGGTAAATAACAAAACGATAAAGAACTTTTAGCGCGTCTATTTTGAGAAAGCGATCTCTGACCTTCTTTGCTGACTGACTTCCATGCATGGTCGGCAAAGGAGAAGCGAGCCTTCTTGATCTGCTCAACCAGGGGCATGTCATTGTAATCATCTGAGAAGGGAGGGTAGGCGGCCAACCTAATTACAGCTAACTTAATCACATTTGTCTCATCTTCAGTTTAGTTTAATGCTGGTTAAATGTTCAGTTTAATTTAATGGAGGTTCGAGCAAAAAAATTTTTTTTTGGGGTCACGCGATTTTACAGAAATCCACAATATTAATGATGTATATATTCTTGACAAGTGCAAAAAGGTACATAATAATGAAAAACAGAAAAGCATGGCCATTGAGTTTCTAAAAAAAATTTGAGCGACCATGTAATTTTAAAGACAGCTGCAATGTAATTAAAAATTTGAGCGACCATGTAATTTTAAAGACAGCTGAGATGTAATGAAAGACAGCTGAAAGATCAGCAGAAAGTTATTAGCAGCCAATACACAATGCTTAAACAAAAAACAAACCGTTAAAAAAAAGAAGAAAGTAGCCGATTATTGTGCAAGTGGCAAAGAATGTTCCTAGAAAGGATTTTTTTTTCGCAGAATTTACAATGAGTTTCAAAAGAATAAATTGGTCAGTTATGATGTGAAAATATTGTTATCCGGAATTCATTCAGCAAACGAAAACTCAATTTCCACTCTTCGATTATATTAAGTCTGAATGGCAAAATTTCAGAAACGTTTGTCGACGCAGATAACTTTTTTGAAAAAAAAACAATTGAATTAGAGCTGAAAGGGCTTTAAAATCATACCACCCACGTTAACCAAAAATCGCTCTTCGAGGTTCCTGATTTTGCGTGAAAAACATAAGACAATAGTTCCTTCCCATATCTAGGATAGTCAGAACAACAACCAGCGCTAATTCATAGTTTTATGGCAAATGAACAAAACATGGAAGGAACTCCAGACACAGTTTCCTCAAATTGGGATAATTTTAGTTCAAAATAACAATTGCTTAGAAAATACTCGCATTAATATAGTGCTATATGTTATTCGGACCTCAAAAAGAAAATGGTAACTTAATGGTGTTTTTTCTCTCCAAAAAGTGCAAAAAGGACATTTTACTTGGTACAACTAATTCTAAATCAAGACAAGACTTCTCGTATCAGGTCGAAGCCCTGAATGTTCCGACTGCCTTTTAAGGTTTATGGAGCATCAGTAATAACATAAAAAACTAAATGAAATAAAATAAAATGAAATTTTTTTTTTCTAAAATTTGAAACTTTTTATGAAAATCATCTCCCCACACGCCATTTAAAGTACAAAAAGATAGATTTCGTTCCTTGTAACAAATCAATTATGGCGAATAAGCTTCGTTCAACCAATTTGGAACGATTTATAAGACGGATTAAATCTCCGCTTACGCGTTAATAGCGCGAATTATATCGCGCGTTAATTGTCCCAAATTGGTCAAAATGGCAATCTTTAAACCCTCATAACTTTACGAAAAATAATCACAGGTGAAATATCTTTTCAAATTTAGGCTCAGGACAACAATGGCTTTCGAATGATTTTTAAAAAAATCCGTCAAAAATGGCTAGTTAAAAAGTCGAAATTTGTCTGAAGAAAAAAAAACCCACCACGAGCACAAATATTCCGTTACTTTCGTATCGAAAGTCGGAACAAAAAATATCGAAACATCATTTTGTTGCTTCGCACCAGTTGAAAAAAATTCGTCACAAAATATAGCTCGCCACGTGATATGACAAAAAATGAGACTGAGATAAAAAACACCAAATCGAAAAGATTAAATTGTCATAACTTTTTTTAATCGAAAATAGAAATAAGATTTCCAACTAAAACACTTGTTTGATTCTAATTTAATTCATTGGCTAGCATTCTGTAAAACTTGTATCGACCTGACAGTTTTTGATAAACTATCCCGATTTGAGAAAAAAAAATTTCAATAAATAAATATTTAAGCCGCTGGGACTCAAAAAGTTTTGCAAACATAAGTAAATCGTTTTTGTTTTTCGCGCCATTAGCATTTTGTTATTCAAGAGAGTAAATTTCCTTCTATTCAGTAACGGACCCATTCTAATAACGGGTGTCAAGATAAAGTGAGTTAATAACTATAAAAAAACTTATGTTTAAGAAAAATCAGGTCATTATCCTACTCTTCGGCGCTTGCTTTCCACATTTTAAGTGCTGCTGAACAAAATCAAAAATCAAATTAATAGGATGAAATTTCTTTACTTTTTTATCACGGAAAGTTTATTCATGACAGTTTTCTCTATTGATTTTTTTAAGTTGACGTTCGAAGTCATTTACTAGATATAAGGCTAATTAATTTCTGCAATTAGGTTATTTATCATCAAAAAATCTTGAACTCAAATAGCTTTATAGCTTTACAGCTGAAACTGTCTTATTTGGTCTCTTTGACTTCATTCTATTTTCGGACTGTCTGTTGGCTATGTTTTGAATTTGTTCGAAAAGCAATAGTTTAGGGTTGGTCGGCCGAAAATGGATAGCGTGAAATATCATTAGGGGGTGGGCGTTTTGGGTGTGGTGATCGAATCACTGAGAGCCCCCTCCCCGCACTACGATACAAAACACTGCTGTAGAAGAACGCCTATTGTCGAATAGCTCAGGCGATGAAAATCAAATTTGTTTGAAACATTTTCCGTAAGAGAAGACCGGTATAGCTCAGATCTATCTTATTTCCCGGTTTGACGGCGCAACCAACGTTTAAGCCATTCCGAATGAATCACTTGACCATTCCTAACGACAAAATTTGAGAGATAAAAAAAACGAAATAATTACACAGAGGCGAAGCAGAGCTCCGCGCACCACTTGCGATGCGATACAAACATTAAGAAACCCAAGTCGAAAAAAATGTAAATGTTGGAAAAAAACTAATGGAACCAAAATTTTCGTAGGTCTCGATAAAAAACAATTAGGGGAGCAGTTAAAGCTTAAAGTACGTGTTTGATTTTTTATGACTTATTTATACTGATGCGGGACAAAATTTGTGATTTGAAAAATTAGATCTTGACCAAAACCTTTGTTGTTTCACTTCTCTAATAAATGAGAAGAGTGAAAATTCTTGAAATAATTGAATTTTCCCCAGGACATGATATTTCGCTTACAAAAAAAGGTATCGCCGCTTCTGCAAGAAAAATTCTCGCAACCGGTTTTTTTAATTGAACTTTTCATTGAACGATTTGACAGGGTAGTTTTTGAAAAAAAAAATCAAAAAGTTTCTGAAAAACGATTAAAAATTCCTAAAAATGGTCAAAACGACTTTCCGAAAACCATAACTTTCTTCTGCTAAAAACCGGGTTTCTTAAGCCAAAACCGGGTTTCTCGATTGAAAACTTAACCTAAGAATTGGCACGGTAGTTTTCAAGTAGAGTCAAAAAGTTTCCAAATTGTTCTTTAAAAAAATGAGCGTATCCAATTATAAAGGTAGGCTTTCAACAATCCATTGTTTCGATGAAGCTATGATTTCAGATTGAGAATGATAGTTAGCGAGAAAAGTACAAAAAAAACGGGAAAAATAGCGTTTCCGAGAATCATAGTTTTTGTGAAAAAATTAGGGCGAGGAGCTTTCGCAACCTGTATTTTCGATTGAACCCAAAATCTCACATTTGGCAGGGTAGTTCTCGAGAAAAGTCAAAAATTTTATACAAAAAGTCAAATAACTAAAAACTTTAACTTTTCCGAGCGCCATAACTTTTGGAGTCAAAATATTAACGGCTCAGTCTCAAAAGCAAAAGAGCTTCCCACAACCCGACCTTCGAACGGAAACCAAAATTCCAGATATTGCATGATAGTTTTCGAACAAAAACCCAATACAGAGTCGACGCTGAGCTTCGCACTACTTGCGATGCATAACAACAAAGCCGCAAAGTCGAAAAAAAACTAGATCTATGGAAATGAAAAAATTAGTTTTAAAATAAGAACGTGCAAAAACCATATAATGTAAAATATGCATCGAAAGATAACTTATCAAGCGGTAACAAAGCCGAAAATACCTTAACAGAAACCCTTCGAGCCAAAAAAAATTTGAAAAAATGTATTCGGTGCCCCTCAAAACATCCTCAAAAACACACAAATTTTATTAGCGTATCAAATAGAACAATATGAGGTCACAGAGCCGAGATGATATCGCTCGAAACCTATTAAGCCCAAAAAAAATAAAAATTCCAAATAAAAAAGCCAAAAGTTTCCAAAAACAATAAAACTAACAAAAAGTTATAGAAACCCCTCATCCTCAAAACATACACACAGCTCGACAATAAACGCAACATGAGGTCACTAGGCTGATATTACAATTAATGCGAATCCTTTTAAGCAATTAATACAATTAATGCGATATTTTCGAATAGGAGAGATAATTTCAAATAGGACGAAAAATATATCTTTAGTGGTTAATTTGTTGCTAACAGGCTTTCAGGAAATGATTCCAGATGAAAAAAGTCTCGTGAACGAAGTTATTTACGGAAAATAGTACCCGATTGCAAAACCCTTGCTTACCGCAAGAGTAAACAGTTTAGGAAACAGAAATAAAAAAACGACTTTTCCGAGAACGATAACTTTTGTGTACAACAAATTTGTGAGTGGCCTCTGATGCAGGGGAGCTTCCCACTACCAAAAGTTGTACTATTTTGAGGGCCATAAATTTGTGTACAAAAAATTTGAGCGTAGCGCCTTATGCAGGAAGATTTTTGAATCCATTCCATTCATTGAAACCAAAACCTCAGATTTAAAATGAGGCATTTTCGACCAACAAAAAAAATCAACAATATTCCCCTCACAGATATTTTTGAAGGCTGTAGAGAGAGAGAGAGAGAGAGAGAGAGAAAGAGAGAGAGAGAGAGAGAGAGAGAGAGAAAGAGAGAGAGAGAGAGAGAGAGAGAGAGAGAGAAAGAGAGAGAGAGAGAGAGGAGTAAAGTAAAAAAGACTAAGGGAGGATGCAGACAAGTGAACAAAATCGCTAAGAAATTTGAGTACATTGTGAAACAAGGTGCCAAGAACGCTAAAAAATTTGAGTACAAGGTGCCACTAGAGATGAGTCCAGAAGTCCAGATGAGCGTCCTGTGAAAAAAGTTATTTACGGGAATAAAAGTCTCATTCCCGATTGCAATAACCTTGCTTATCGCAAGGGTAAAGAGCTGTTCACCGACAAAGGAACCATAACAATCTCACTCACATGATGAAGAGGATGACACCAAGACTCCACGAGTCGACCTTGCTATTGTAGTGTCCCATGCCCGATGTCTTGATTATCTCGGGGGCAAGGTAGTTGGGGGTGCCACAAAGTGTTTTCATCAGCGACTGCTCCCCCACCAGTTTCGACAAACCGAAGTCTGTCACTTTAATCAGGGTCATGTCCGCCTCACTTGCCAGCAGAATATTTTCCGGCTTCAAATCTCTATGCACGACGTTCTTTGAGTGCAGGTACTGAAATACTTGTTACTGCATACCTTGCAGTTTAAATCCAAATACAGTTAGCATAAAAGTAGGACAGCCTGACACTGGAACATTTAGCTATAAATTGGACAATGAAAAAGACAGTTTATGATCGCGACAGAGACATTTATCATTGAACATTCAAAACTAAATCGCTCAATTTTGAATCTCTGACGCATTCAAACGACCACGCTCATCTAATTTTTCGCCGCAACAAGAAAATGGTTTATCAAAGTTCTAGGTTCCAATTGGTTTTCTGTTTCTAATACTAATTTTTTCATTCATATTCGCAGCAGCCGAATATATGTTAGCCAACTGGTTGGTTTTCTCATAGCAATAAAAACGATAACTGATAGTAGCTTGCTACACCTCTATTGCCAGTAGCATTTGATAGAAGTAGAGCTTCGCAGTGAACTCATCCAATCCATCCTTCTTCACAACTCTGTCAAATAACTCACCACCAATCGCTCTGAAACAGAAACAGACAAATATACGGCAATATTTCAACATCCAATTCGGATTGTATTCGGAAAAACATACCTCTCAAGAACGAGATATAGTCGATCCGGGTAGTCAAATACTTCATGCACATGTATGATACAAGGCTGAAACAGAAACATCGTCCTTATATTACGAGTTGTTTTACAAATGAGCAGTTAGCTTCTTTTAACGATGTCTTTCTGACAGCATGTGATTGAAATCGCACTCAGAAAGTAAACATGCGCATCGGAAGAAGCGCAGATGTATCTAGAGACGCCAATTATTATGCAAGTGTTTTGGTAAGCGGATTGGTAACTCCTTCGAGAAATTGTAAGTAATAAGGCAGTGGTCTAAAAGCAATCATTTTAAATCGTTTTTGTCGACACTGAGTAAATCAACGAAAAAGACGAAGAAAAATATACATTTCAATCATTTACCAAATCAGAACAATAAGACAAACAAGCTTAACAAAGTGAAAACTTCTTCATGTATTGTATTATAATCATCTATAAAATTTAATTTACGAAAAATAAGCGTTGATAAGCAAATGCTAATAGGAAGCCTACTAACACTTTACCCTAGAGACATGTTAACTTAAAGAACAAGAAAGCATCTGCTTTAAAATCAAAATCGGAGAAATGTTAGAAAAAGAAAGCAGAGTTTTGTAGTTTTTTCAGGAGATGGTGCTTTTTGCACAAAAAACTAACTTTACCAGGAATTCGGTAGCATAACACACCCATTCCGACAAAATTTTATGATGATATGTCCGACCCATCTTTTTAAGGAGGTCCAGCAACAACTTTGGGTTCTTCAGGAATTCGTCAGCTTTCGGGTTTAATTTCGCAGTCTAGCTTTATTGCCTCTTGGGCATTTCTCAAGTATCTACATTTCAGTGTCTTCCTCTCCGCAATCAGGTGAGACTACCTTCCACATTCTGTGCAGCGTAGCGAAAAAGAGTAATGGCGAGGCCCCCGATTGGAATTGGCTCACTATCTCAGTATCTTTCCTTGACAATTTGTGCTGTCTTTTCCTGTTCAGTTCATAATATTCTTTGTAAAAATCGATGTCTTTCGTCTTCCTTGCTCTTTTCACTGTCGATTTGGCTAATTTTAACGTAACTGGAATTTCGGACTGATTCAAATCGCTAGCTTCTTCTGCCGCTTTGTCCGCACGTTCATTTCCTTCTATTCCACAATGGGCTGGGACCCACCTAACAGTCACTGTCTTCAACGCCGTCTCCAAATCTGGAAAACCAACTCCAAGTCTCGCAAAACCACTTTTGAGGGCATAAACAGATGGAAGTGAGTCAGTGCAAATAAATTTAGATTTTCCATGGTCAACATTTAACTTAGTGCAGTACTCCAGCGCAACATTAATGGCATTCATTTCTGATTGGAAGCGGGAGCATAGTCTTCTAGCTGGTTCTCTAATAACAGCACTTTACAGCAAGGTTATTACTACTGCCCCACTACCTCCTTCCTCCGTGCCGTTCTTCACAGACCCATCAGTCCAGATGCGAACACCACTAAATTAACCTGCCAAGCGGCTAGCTAAGCAACCTGCTTTTTTAACAATTTGATTTGTTGTTTTTGTGTTGTGTTGTGTTACACTTTGATTCGGAAAAGGCAACGCGAATTATTTATGCGTGGCGAAATATCCCGCACTACAAAATCGTTCCTAATTGAATTGAGACAATTAATTAGTAGGTGCTAGGTAAATAAGACGACGAGGCATTAAGACGACATGACATTAACACGAAAAAAAACAATAATATGAACTAATCGAATATTAGCGAATTATATTTCTCAGAAATACATTTGGCGAATTTGTGTGTAGCGTGATCATAAGTCCCACCGAAAGCGGTTGTCGTCTTATTTAGTCGGACACCAATCTAATTGGTCTTATTAACTCTAAAAACGACTCGAATTTTAACACTTAATTTATATTCATTTACCAAAAACTATTCGAGATCAGTTAAAGGACAGCCAAAACATTCAGTGCGTTGCCCTGATAATAGCAGTCTTGTTATTATCTAAATGATCATAGCCAGAAAAATCTCATTTTATCATACTTTCTAAAACTATTCGTACACAGAGGCGAGCCTGAGCTTCGCGCCACTTGCGATACAAAATAAAAAAGCCGAAAATCAAAAAATAATGTCTCAAACGAATGAGTTCTGTTAAAAATTTTAGGCTAAAAAAACTTTTCCAAACATAAATATTGATTACCCAAAACAATAGAACGATTCGGGCTAACCAAACTCAAAAAATCGAGATTCATAAACTCCTAAAGGTATACAAAACATTCGCTTGAAATCTTGCTACTATTACGCTAGCAATACTATAGACGTCGGACAAAACGCTTGCTAGGAATAAAGGGTCCTTTCTACTTTCTATCTTAGAAAGTAAATCTAAAATTCGCTGAGAAATATTTTATTAAAAAAGAAGTTAGTATGAATTTATAGCAAGTTGCCTTTTGACTCAATATTTATTTTTTACGGTGAGATTGGAGATATTTTCTCTGAGATTGAATATTATTTTAGAGAAGGGTTGGGGTGGTTGAGGAGAGTGGTGGTGGTGGTAGAAGAGAAGTTGTTGGAATAAATTCCCGTAGTTTTGAGCTTCTATTTATACTCAGATTGGGAAATCACGCCACTTTTCGTATCAAATGAGAAGTTTCCTTTAACTTCGTATTCTTTATTCGTACATTCGTATTTTACGAGAAGAAGGTTTCGTATGCTCGTATTTTACGAGAGGAATCGTTAATATTCGTATTGAATGAGAATAGTCGTTTCAATTCTCAATGCTTAAAACGTTATACGAATTATTCCATAGCATTTCCCTTCCTTTTGCAAGGGAATAAAAGCATATTTCTTTTGGTGGTGGCGGCGGCGTCACATTTTGTGAACGCAATAAAATAATTCATGTTTCTGTTTCTATTTGAAATCAGAACATATCCATCCTCCTATTTGGAGAGGGAAAAAAACTGAAACTTTCATTTTTATTACTTTTACTTGAATAGTGGGGTAATTGTTGATCAATCGAAGCTTTTTCTTTCAATCTCATAAAGTTGGTTCAATAGTTTGTTGGTATTACAGGTAGCAGATGTTTTTGAACAACTGATACTTTGAGTCAGGCTTGAATGAATATAAACACATCAGTTACATTTATAAATCAAAATAGAGTTTACACAACCAAGGGATTTAACTATAAAATTAAATACATCAAAATTATCTGTTTCTCAAAAGTTTGAAGGTTAGTTTTTTTCCTTGTACATTCTTTTTCCGAAGTCTCCTTTTCTTCCTGAAGTATGTGAAGTCTGTCCAAACGCGTAATAAGGGGAGGACTGGTTCATACAAAGGGGGTATTTTTTGTGTTTTTTGTTTTTTATAAAAGTCAAAATTGTTAAAAGGAAATTAATAGCTATACTACATAGCTATATAAAGCGAAAGAATAAATGCTTAAATAAAAGGATAAATTTCTTACAATTTTCCTTCCAACCGGGCTATAAGTTGTTGATTTTTTGTTTTCAAATTGTGGATTTGCTTTTTCAGCTCCCGGATTTGGTGCGTTTCATGGATACGACTGCGCTGAATTTGCTCAGTATAGTCATCTAACTGGGGGGTTTGTAATTTTGCTGTCAGATACTTTGCTGGGACATAGATTTTTTGATATTCAAGAAGGGAATTAGTTATGGAATACATTTTTTTTATAGGATGATAAGCTTCTAATTTAAAACGATTGATTAATGGATTCAAAGCATAATTGAGATCCATATCGAAGCCAGGATTGCTTTTAGAATTAATGTATCGTTCCCTTTCTAACTGAATATGTAATCTAGTGTTTATTTCAGTGGGGTGCAAGGGCTGTCGCCTAATGGTCATTGGACAATGAGAAGTTGATACCGGCGTATTTGCCGTTAGTATCTTATATGGTTTTACAATCTGGGTCCGTTTTTTAATTTTAGAATTCGAGGGAACCAGGGGTATTTGAAAATCAGGGGGTGAAATTTTTAGGGGTGGTGGCTGTGATGCTGTAGTTATTGGGACAGCTGAACTAGTTTGAAGTAGTGGCTCAACGAAGGATCGTGTTGAGGTCGGTTTTGCAGTGGGTGTTGTAGTAGAAGAAACAGTTGGTTGTTGAGTGAGTGCTGAAATCTGCGAGTCCAGTGGATCGGTTGGTGGCAGGAGTGAGAGAAGATCTTCAAAATCTCTCAAGTCGTCATCAAGTGTTGTGTTCATAGTTGAATCAGTTGGTATATCCTAGAACAGTAGAATTTTTTTTTTAGACTGGGTTTGTTGGGTGATCCAAGTTTTGAGTTCTTCTCTCAAAACTTGTTAATTGGATGTGAGGATACATGCGATCCTGGTTTATTTTATCAATTTCCTCTAAAAGAGGGGCTTGTATTTTCTGATCACATTCTTGTTCTATTTTTTCAGTTTGCTCATCTTGAGTGAAAATTGAGGTCACTATGGAAGTGAAAAGTATATTATATGAAGCGGCAAGTAATACTTTGCCAAAATGTAGTGAGCGGCCGGTGATTTTGTGAATATGCATAGCCTTTATTATGAATACTAGGCAATCTAGTATGAATTTCACAAATAGAAAAGAGGCGAAGACTATTCCGCATTTTTCTAAATAGTATTGTACTTTCCCGAATATACGGGTGTATTCGTTTTTCCAAAAGTTTGGAGAGATAAGATAGTCCAAATAAATTGTTTGGGAAGAGCCTAGCGGGCTGTATGAGTCTTTGAAGAAAATTTTTTTAGCATTTAGAAAGGACCTGGATACTTTTTGCAGTATTCCTTTCATCTCTGAATTATCGGAAATCATATTCCAGAATTTTTGCATTTGAGCATAAGTGTAGATTGAAGCGCCTTGGCTAGAGGCTAGAGAATGCTTAATCTTTTGAATTATCTCTTTTGGTTTAAAGAGATGTGGTCCTGTAACCCTTGTATTTTGAGGGGTTAATTCAATCCAGGACTTATCATCATCAACATCTAGTTGAAAGAGATTCGAATGTTTGTCGGAGCAGTCTTGTAGATCTGCCGACTGAAAAGTTTGTCGCGTAATTGGATCGACAAATTGAATATTTTCCTTATACATAATGGGAATGCGATTATAGCATTCATCCATTAATTGCAAAGGTGAATAAAATTTTGGACAATGATAGAGCCAGGCAACATTGCCATTGGTCTCTAAGAACATAGAGCGGTTTTTGGTTAGAATATAGCCAGCTAAACGTGGGCTTTCAAGCGAAAGCATTAAAGTATTTAATATTGAGGAGCGTTCTAGCTCACATTGATTTTGCAGAAGGGCTAACTCGGCCGTTCTGAGCATGTAGAAGCTATAAAAAAGAATATAGTCCAATTTGGTTACTATATGAGCTTCGTAGTCAATTTGATGACTTGAAAATTGGAGTGGCGGCGAATCATCACTTAATGTGAGAAAAGTAGAATTTGGTTGGCCGGCATTATGAATAGTTCCCGTTTCTGGGGTTGGTTTAACTTGGATTCCAGTATCCATATTGAAACCGTCAGTGTATGCAATAAAAAGTGAATCATATGAAGTTGGATACACTATTCTGGGATGACCACAAAGAGATTGCGGTTTATTCATCACCTGTAGCATAAATTTTTGAGAATCCCTTGTATGGGTAGAATGAATAGATGGGCTAGAATCGCCTTTAATTATGTAGTATGATTCTTCGTTTTGAATCATTTTAGCCGGAAATCTGTTTAAAACAGTGAAAATGCAATTGTTGGGTTCTTCCCAAGTATAAGCAAAAGCGTCTAAGGATGTTGTTTCACATCCATTTTCAGACACTGGACAGGGCAAAGGAATGTTTTGCCAATTATTGACTGTTCCATCTTTGAGGTTAACAGTCAGAGTTACATTTTGCATGTAAGTTTCAAAAGTGTCCAATTTAATCCAAGAACGGCCATCACATTCGTTATGATGTTTGCCGTCAACTTTGCCAGCATGGGCATTAGTTACTGTTTTAACATTAAATTTGAAAGGAATATTTCCAATACTAGCATAGCCTAGGTTAAGATAACCTCTGTCGGTGGCCAATTTACATTCATTGGCAGATAAGTGGAGATCAGTAGTGATCATATTTTGTCGAGCGTCAATACCACTCGAATCAAAAGAATCGCAAAACCAACGCATTGATTGGTGTTTGATTCGACACATTGTCGCATTTACTTTTGTGCGATAATGTCTCTGATATAGAGTAACATAAGCATGGGCTACTTTAATATTTTCTGGTTGGACTTTGCAAGGTGCTACTTTATTTAGAGAGAACATTTTGTTAGAAGTCATTAGTTGACAATCATAATGAGCAACACGAAGATTATTTGCAGTATTTGCATATAATTGTTCTTTCGGATCAAATGCTGAGGTTTGATTCGAAAGTATTATTAGAGTTAAAAGACCAACCAAATAAATTTTTTGCAAAATTATTTTTTGGTGGTGAATGATAGCAAAAGAATTTTTAAAAGTACTCACTTTAAGCATTTCCTCGAGAGTGGTTAGAACAGGATCTTGGTCCATTAGTTCACCTTCCTCTATTTCACTATTTGGATTTGTCATTTTGTGGATTTTTGTGATGGGAAATCTGAGTTAGATTTCAATTTTTGTTGAGGAATTCAGCAGATTTTATATTTTGGAGAGAGAGAGAGAGGAGGATTTGAATGAAAGATGTGGAATTGAGCAAGAATGAAAACAACTGTATATCAGTTAGTTTTTAAAGGCTGTTTTTGCTTTTTTGCAAATCTAAGCTCTGATTGGCCGTTGTTATTCGGCGTCTTTCGGAAGTGACTCTTTTTAAGTCGTAATTCATTCGCCATTCGTTTTGTGGTTTTTCCACTCTGGCTTAATGTCGTGGTTTTTCCACTTAGTTTTGATTTGTTGAGATCTAGCAGTGGAATGATAATCATTCGTTTATGCTGATGTTATTTTTAACAACTGCATTCCCCTTCCTTATTGGAGGAGGAAAATGAAAAAAAACATCTCTTCATAAAAGAGGACTAAAAGCAACATCATTTGTTTGCTTTCCGTTTAAACTTCATCTGTTATCAGTATTTTAAAAAATTTTGCTTTCTTAAAAAATGAGTTATATCGAGCCTGAAGACAATCTGGTGGACTTCCCCGAGAAGTTTTTGAACTTGCGGGATGAGTTGGATTTTAAACACGAAGCCTTGCTGGAGGACAAGGAAGTTGAGAGAAGAGTGGGAATATACGACGATTTAGTCGAGAAGGGTGCTAATCTGACACCCATGGAGTTCATGATATTTATGGACCGGAGTTACATATTCAAGTATCCGGTCCTGAATACTGACGAACTGTTTGAGCTGGGCTCAATACAAAGTAGGTGCTTCACGAAGAAAATTCGGAGCCCATGGAGTGGAAACCATGTGGTTTCCCAAGAGACAATGGACTTTTTGTCCTTATTCTTTGGGGAGGATGTAAGTTTGTTTTACAATACACTCAATTTTAAAAGTAATCATAAAAAAAATTTTTTTATTCAAGTGGCATGGCAACATAGAAATACTATATAAATTTGTTTTAGTTTCAAGAAGAATTCTTCAAAAAACCAGTGGCGGAGGCAGAGTTTAGACGGAAAATAGAGCTTGAGATTATGCTGGAGGAGATTTATCAAGCTTGGTGGCGGCCGTACTCAGCGCTGCAGTTTGCAGTGAGGAGCCTGAGTAGGGCCGCGGAAAACTCGTTAGAAAAGATGGCGGCATTAAAACTTATGAAAGCGTACTCAGATATTAAATCTCATATTTATAAAAGTTATTTTTAAGTTTATTTATTAACATGTTATTTTTGGTGTTTTGTGCTTTTATTAGAAACGAAATATTTATAAAGTAGAAAAAGAAAAAAAAGAGAAGGCCAATAAAAAGAATTTAAAAAAAATATTATGCTGGCCAAATAAATGGTTTAGTGTTTTTATTTCTTTTTAAATTTGCCAATTAGGCTAGATGGAATTGTAGTTCCATAAAAGTTTGTAGGACGATTTGTCCGTTTAGGTTTTTTAGATTCTGAAAGTGATCCAGGTGCGGATCGAGTATTTTCATAGAAGCTTTCTTGAGAGCTATGAGGAATATTTTTTCCGTCAGTAAAGCCTTCTGATGATTCAGATAAACGAGGGAAATCAGGAGGACGGGGAGTATTATATTGTGTTGTTATATTTTGGTGGCAGCGGCCAAAGTCATTTGCGAGACTAGTATTAGGACTTATACTGCGGCTAGGTAGGCGGCGGTGGCCATAACTACTAGATTGACTAGTTGAAGGATTAGGGGTTTTATCAGCAGGATAGGGAGTTGAACTTCGAATAGGTCTAAGACTCTGGTCAATCGCAGTCGCATCGAACAAAGTTCTTAGATGCATGGTTTCTCTGCCTGAATCTAATGAGTGCTCATGAACAATGGTTTTATTTTGATCCTCATTTGTAGGGGTATGATCAGTCATTTGCTGATAACCATTGTTGACTACTGGCCAAAACTGGTATTGTAGATTTTCAACCTGTTTAGGTTTATTGAAAGAGTCGATTTGATGATTTGTTATATGATCATAAAAATCACTTGAAAATAAATCACTAGAGTACTCTTGTAGTAGCTTGGGCATTTGTTGTTCTTTAGGAAAGTATTCAACAATATGATTGCGGTGGACAATCTTTTTTTCGTTAGTGAAATCATTTTGAATTCCGTATGTTACTTCCGTGATTTTTTCAATTACGGTGTAAGGTCCAGATCTCAAATTCAAAAGTTTTTGACTTTTCAATAGTGGTTTGGATCTGTTTTCTAGTAACACTTTTGTGCCTTCTTTTATAGGCCGTCCTAATTTAAATTGATTTCGGAACATGTGGGCCTTATTTGTGATGCGGCGGCAATGGGTATAGGTGTTACTATAAATCAACTTAAAATCATTTTCCCTTTTTAGTATTTCGGCGGAAATTTGATTTTTTAGAAATCTATCTATGGTCTCATTGTTTGACTTATGCTCGGTATGAGCATGATTTTCGAGACCAGCGCAAAATTCAGAGGTACATCTTTTGTTTTGGTCACGGTAGAGGCCTAGTTTAAGGCTAAGAGGAACTTGAGGTTTTATGCCAAAAACAATCTCATATGGAGTGTAACCTGTACTTGAATTAATGGCGGTGTTATGTGCAAAAGCAAATTTATTTGTTAATTCAGACCAGTTTGAGCCTGAGGTACTCAAGAAATGTCGAAAGTACTGGGTTAAATGTTTATTCTGGACTTCAACTTTTCCGTTAGTCCAAGGCGAGTAAGTAGTTCTTGGTCTCAGGGTTATTCCCAATTCAGAGGACCAATGAGCAAAGTCATTACTCATGAATGCACTTCCATTATCATGAATAATTTGTTGTGGAATACCAAATGTTGTGATGTATTTCTCTAAGAGCTTAATAGTTTCCTTAGAGTCTGCATGGGTGCATGGATATACTTGAAGATATCTAGAGAAGGCATCTATCACAACTAAGCAAAAGTTTTTGCCATGACTTGATGGTCTGAGCGGACCTTTATGATCAATGTGAATCGTTTTCATTGGGATTGTTTCTAATTGTCCCCATTGTTGTAATGGAGCTTCATTCAGGTCTTTTCGTTTAGGTTTATTTTTCTGACATTCTAGGCAATCATGAAGAAGCATGTTGACCCATTTATAGAGTCCGGGCCAATAGAAATATCTTTTAATTATTTCCAAAGTTTTTGTTTCGCCGTGGTGACCGCTAAGAGGATGCTTATGAGCTAATTCAAAGCAATTTAGTACTAGGGAGATGGGTAAGCAAATTTTTGGACTCTTAGTATAGTCATCATTATATTCATTAATACATAGAAGATCATGTTGGTCTTCAATGAATAATAATTCAAACTGCCTGATATAGGCTTTTAACCCTTTTTCTTCACGATAAGGATTTTTTTTGTTTCTTTCTGGCTTTTCGTTTTGTTTTATGCAATTTTTGATATCTACGATTACAGTATCGTTACACTGCTCTTGCATAATTGTTTCAACGTCTAAATTTGCTTCTTTAGCAAAGTTGGTCATTTTTGCTATCAGTTCAAGAGAATCTGATTTATTCTCTTCAGATTGGAGACTTAGGGGTTCGATTAATTTCAAAGATCTTGTTTTGGCAGCAAACTCAGTTTTTGCTTTAACCAGATCGTTGAGAAGGTTGTTCTCAACATTGCCTTCATATAAGTCAAGCCATTCTGAATTTTCCAAAGGATCATCAAGTGCAGATACTTCATCTGGAATTTCTTCATAAATGTTTTGATCGTTTATATCTGGTATAGATAGTCGTTTGATTTGATTGATTTGTTTGCCAAATCGGAAGAAATCTGTTATATTTTGAATTGCACTACAAGATTCTTCAAAATATTCTGGAGCATCTTCAATGCTGAAGTCTCCTCTGTCACTTATGTTGATTAATTTCTTTTTCCCGCCTTGCACTTGAGCAATGACTGGATAGCAATCGTTTTGAAATATGTTATCATCTTTGTGGAGTACTGAATAACATATTTGTTCTCCATTGTCTAGGATGAACTTTATATCATTTGGAATGGTTTTGTGTTCTAGTTGATATCTTTTGATATCAGCGATGGGCACATTTCGGCTCAATAAGTCAGGAAAGGCTAGGTTTGAACCTGGAGTATAGATTATTTTCAAATTGTTGAATTTTGTCAATACGACTTGATATTTGAAAAATCTATGAGAAAGTTGTCCTTTTCTGGACCATAAGAAGAGAATAGGTCTGTGATCACAATATAGGTATAGAGGAAAGGGTGAACCTATAATGTAGAATTCATAGGTTTGCAAAGCAGATATTATTCCACATAATTCACGATGTTGAGTAGACATTTTCTGCTCAGCTTTATCAAAGACTCTAGAATTGGCAGAAACAATTCTTTTCCCTTCAGGGAAGTCTTGGATGAGTATACATCCGGTTCCTACATTTGAGGAGTCGGCGTGAATGTGGAATGGGTAGTTTACATCAGGTATGGCATTTGAAATATCATGACAGAATTTGTCTTTCAGTTTTTGAAAAACTTCTTCATGGCATGGTAGCCATTGAAACTTATCACTACTGTTTGCTAGTTCATATAGACATTTTGCGTCCACATGAAAATTGATGATGTATGTGCTATAGAATCCCATGACACCTAATACTCCTAGGACTTCTGTTTTTGATTCAGGGGATTTCAATCTTTTTATGTCATCAATTCGTGAAGCGATTGGGGAAAGACCATCTTTAGAGACAACATGGCCTAAAAATTTAACTTTTCTTAGGAAAAAAAAAGGTTTTATCAGGGGCAGCTTTTAAGTTAGCCTTCCGTAAAAGAGAATGATATTCTCGAATTGTGTCAAACATTTCATTTTTACTTTGACTCTGTAACAGAGTGTCGTCTATGTAAGTAATTGCTTTTTTTTCTTTAATGAGAGGTCCGAAGGCATATCTCATTAGTTTACTGAAGAAATTTGGAAGTGGTTTCAAGCCATAGAAACCAACTTGGTAGGTATATTGTCTACCTCCTACAATAAAGCTTGTTAATTTCTGAGCCTCATCTGTTAGAGGTACTTGATGGTAGGCGCAAGAGAGATCACTACTTGTGAAGTATGATCCGTTTATTCGGGTCATGAGAACTTGTAGTGGTTCTAATGGCCAACTACAATTGCTAGTATCTGTGATTGAGTTTAGATACCTAGCATCCAAGACCAACTTAACGTAGTCTTTTTTTGGAAGAATGATGACTGGATTTACGAACCATGAGTTCATATCATCTTTTTCATTTAGTTCTCTGACTATGCCTGCTTGGATTAGTTCATCCATTAACTTGTCCAATTTATCTCTTAGATGGACTGGGATTTTACTCGGTCGTTGTTTTTTGAACGTTGCGTCCTTTTTGAGTGGTATGTGGAATTTATGTTTTGTTTTTCCAATATCATATTTGTGATGAGAATAAACGTTTTGATCCTCTATCAGCATTTGAATTAGATCAGCAAATTCATCATCCGATATATCACTTTGTGTGAAATCGAAGTCAGATAAGAATTTAATAGTAGTTTCGATTTTTTCCAAAGTGCTGCTATTGTCCTTATCAATTGAGGAGTATTGGGTAAACGTTTCGTTGACAAGAAAGGCAATTAGCCGATCATTATGTTCTTTGTTTCGGTACTTTTTAAATTGTTCTTTCAAGGGAGGCCTGCAAAGGTTCTTTGCATCATTAGAAAAGTCGGTTGCTATTTCGTTTTCACTTTTGCATACTTTGACTATATCTGAACCAATTTGTTCAAATATTTCTGATACGTTTTCTGTATCAAACACTTCAAGGGCAGGCATGTCCTTGATTTCTTGTCCTGAAACATAGACAAATATAGTAATTCCAGAATGTTGGAATACATCGAGAATGATTTTGGAAACTTCTTCCCAATTCATTTTATCTAAGCCACAAGCAATTTTGGGCATTGCGATAGATCGAATGTTATTTGCTATAGCATGATCTTTCATTTCAGACAAGGTGTTGAATATAGCGTCGTAAGTGGGTTTCTGAAAGTACCTCTGTTTGGTAATCAGGTTATATATGACTTGTCCAGATTTTGGATCAGTGAAGATGAGAATATCGTTAATGTTAGCATGTATTGAGTTACAAAAGTGTCGTAGCTCAGGATACCTTTTGCTAATTGATTCAGCAAACCCTTTTTTCATTGCTCTATCTGCAGAAATTGTATGGGCAATGGGCATATTCGATTCGAATATGGACCTTTTTTTGAAGTCTACATATTGTAGACAGGGGCCGGATAATTGAGTATTGCTTTCCTGTGTTGTATTGACGACAGTGTTCAGCATGAAACAGCTATCGAATTCTGAACTTTCGTTTAAAATTCTCGTTGTGAACTCATCACAATCGTGGATAGCAAATATTTTATCCTCGTATCCTTGAATATCAGTTACTGCATAGCCTAGTACACACTTGTTTAGTGTGACAGGATGATCTTTCTGATTTTCAATTAGGATAGGTAGGCTTTGCTCAATTTGAGTACAAACTGTATTAATGAAAACCAATTCGGTTTTAGTTGTATTTTTATGAGGCAGGAATGTAGTCCCTTTTTCGAAGTATGAATTTGGTTCAGCGAAGTGTTTGTATAAGTATGTAGAGCGTGCTGGAATGAACAAAGGTTCTTTCAAGTTAATTGAGACAATCTTTGAAACGTTAGGATATTCTTTATCGTTGTTCATCAACCCGTATGATATTACACCTTCTTTTGATTTGAGCTCAACTGCGGGGATATCAAAGTAGAGAGCTTTTAAGAAGAGATGACAAAAGTCTACTCCTAATAGGTTAGCAGTCTTTTCTTCAGTTATCCACACTTTGTGGTTAGATGGATATTTTCCATCAGTGTCGAAACAAGATTGGATAGATGTATGGCCAAACATACGTATATCAGATCCATTATAAGTCTTTGCTTTAATTTTGGATCGGTAAATTGTCATTTTTTGACCTAATTTTTCCAATTCTTGATAAGTTGGGTAGTTTATGATACTACAAGTTGATCCTGGATCAATCATGAATTCAATTTCAAGTCCACTATTATTATTTTTGTCTCCGGTGGCAAAATGATATAAGCTAAGATATATCCTTGATTTAGGATTACTATCATCGCTTGGTTTCGGAGACTTTAATAGTTTAAAGGAAAGAAATCAGTGATAGCATCACAGTAATTGACTTCTTCCTCAACCCAGTGGGTAGTTTCAGACTGTATTTGATTCGATCTAAAATTTGGTGATTGAGATCGCGTTGAGTCTCGACTGTTATTGTTATTATAGCTTCCGGTGTTATATGGTCGACCTCTAGGGTTACTGTTGAATTGCCTATTTTCTTGGTCGTAGAACTGTTTAGCAACTTGTTCATTTTCTCTGAATTTGTTTTCTCTGGGGTACCTATCATCATAGGTTTGGGGTCTTTTGTTATTGAAAGACGATTGTGCATTAGCCTTTTGGAAATTGTTTCCGTTGTAGTTATAATTATGGCGAATGCCATAGTTATTTTGGCTAGGATTTGAATTGTTAGTAGTTCTGTTTTGGTTATCCCAAAACCGGTTACTTGGGTTAGGGTTACTCTGGTTAGGGAAGTTATTCGGTCTTCGATTTCGTTTATAATCAGTTTCAAATGAAACTCTTCGTTCATTTTTTGTTGTGAGTTCTTTTCGCAACTTATTTACTTCGTCCTGAACTTGCTTTTTGGAACATCTAGATATAGAATGTCCATTCATTCTGCAATATTCGCAGAATCGTGTACTATTAGGTCTTCCCTTGATGTCAGGGTGACGTCGTTGAAATGAATTCTGATCATTGATTGCACTAACTTCTTGATTCTTGATCAATTTTGTTAGTTCTTTAATTTGAGTTTCTAATGAAGTCATTTTATCCGTTGTTGACTTATTAGCAGGATCAGTAGCAACAATGAATGTTAGATCCTTAGTGATTACATGATTTGTGAATTGATCCCAGTTGGCATTTGGATGCTCTATCATGTATTCATGAGCTTTTTGTTTAAGGGCTAGAGGTCTTAGTCCCTTAATTGAGAAATCAATATACTTTTGACTTCTTTGTCTGTTTTGTATAGTTCTCTCAGCATTTTTGTTGAGCAGCTTCAGTAGCATGAACGGCTTCATCAATACTTTCGGGCCATCCTCTATCTACAGAAGATTTAATTCTGTGGAAGTAATTTTTTATTAATTCGCCATCTTGGCGAGCTGCATTTTCAGCATCAATTCTATGTTTGAATTGATCTCGTCCGTCAGTGAATCTGTTTAGGAAAAGATCTTTGAGTTGTGCCCATGTGGTAGCATTGGTTACATTATCATTGAACCATTCAAGAGATGTATCAGTTAACAATGATGCGAATAGGGATCGTTGTCTGCTATCATAGCTGCGTCGTGCATCATTATCAGCAGGTCTTTGACCTAATGAGAAAAGAATTTTGTTTTCAACTGAATTCCAAAATGCTGAAGCATTTTGGTTCGGATCGTTTCCCGAAAATGTCATTAAAGACAAGTTGGGATGGGATATTGGGGTATCAGCCATTTTATATTTAGTTTAGAACTTAAAAAAGAAAGATAGAAAGGTTTATAAATTTGTTTAGAAAACTTAAATTTCCGATTTGGAAATTTATTACTTCTCTTTATTTGTAAGAGAAATTTCAACAATTCTCCAGTTTGAGAATTGGAATTTTTGCTTTTTATCTCTTTTTGAGACTTTAGCAATTTTTGCGAATTTTTAGAAGGTGAGCCTCACTGGTCGCACCAATTTATTACGCTAGCAATACTATAGACGTCGGACAAAACGCTTGCTAGGAATAAAGGGTCCTTTCTACTTTCTATCTTAGAAAGTAAATCTAAAATTCGCTGAGAAATATTTTATTAAAAAAGAAGTTAGTATGAATTTATAGCAAGTTGCCTTTTGACTCAATATTTATTTTTTACGGTGAGATTGGAGATATTTTCTCTGAGATTGAATATTATTTTAGAGAAGGGTTGGGGTGGTTGAGGAGAGTGGTGGTGGTGGTAGAAGAGAAGTTGTTGGAATAAATTCCCGTAGTTTTGAGCTTCTATTTATACTCAGATTGGGAAATCACGCCACTTTTCGTATCAAATGAGAAGTTTCCTTTAACTTCGTATTCTTTATTCGTACATTCGTATTTTACGAGAAGAAGGTTTCGTATGCTCGTATTTTACGAGAGGAATCGTTAATATTCGTATTGAATGAGAATAGTCGTTTCAATTCTCAATGCTTAAAACGTTATACGAATTATTCCAATAGCATTTCCCTTCCTTTTGCAAGGGAATAAAAGCATATTTCTTTTGGTGGTGGCGGCGGCGTCACATTTTGTGAACGCAATAAAATAATTCATGTTTCTGTTTCTATTTGAAATCAGAACACTACCAAAGAATCTGTTCTTTTTTGCGCGATCTAGAGGGCAGCATAAAAATCATGTTTCTTTTGAATTGACTCAAAATTAGGCCAAAAAAATTTGGGCAGAATAAAATGTTTTCAAGCAAAAAAAAAATAAAAAAATATACGAACTCAAAGCTAGTAAAATTACAAAGAGCAGAAGTAAATTGAAGCCAAATACAAAGTTTATTGCGTACAGCAACAAAAACCAGTTCTACGGTGCGGCAACTAAGCCGACAAAAACATTTTTTTTTCAGGGAAATTACAAGTTGTTGATGGAAAAAAAGTCTCGTTCCCGATTGCACTACACTTGTTTTCGCAAGTGTTATCATGAACTGAACCTAAATTTACCATTCTTTAGTTTGAATATTCTGTGGACAAAGATATTTTATGGAAAAGTCAAGACCCATTGCAACACCCTTTGCTGATCGCAAGAAAAATCAATTTTCTGTGAAAGACAAATTTGATTAAGGTTTGAATAACTGGTAACTCTATTGCTTTACGAGCTTTATTGCAGGTGATCAAACTTATACCCTACGCCATTGTTTCCTCCCACTTCGTGAAGTAGTCAGGTTACAGCAAATCCTGATATTCAAGGGATATTAATATTGTTGAGCAGCTTACGGAAAATATCCGGGCACCACATAATTCATCCTAGATACAATTCAATTTAACTCATTTCCCTAAATTAATTCAATTCCTTGATTTCTTCAATATATCGCACACCCTAACAAAAAATCAAAATGAGCGTAAAAAAACTGCCTCAGTGAAATTACTTTTATTTTGCTTAAATTACTTTTTACAGTAAGACAAAGCTACAATGCGATTGGCCAAAAATAAACAAATTGCCAGTGTGCGTAGCACGGCTAATTTTCAATTCAATTCAAGTCTCAAAAACTAATTTATTGCATTCATTATTTTCAAAATATTCTACACCTTCACAACAGCCAAATGAAATCAATATATTTTAAATTTATTGATTCATTTTTTATCTACATTAATTTTCCCACATTTAATATCCTGCCAATGTTTTTCTCTCCGACGAAGTAAAAATTAATTGGATTGATGCTCCGAGAGGGCCTTGTTACTTCTTAAGTTCTACTAGTCGACTATTTCGAATGTGTTAATTTGGGTTAGCGACAACTTGAACATCACAACTTGAAATGATAATATGATCAACCAGGTTGCTAAATTTGTGCTAAAATTAATTCGGGATTTCGAAATATGCATTTTCTAACCCTACTGTTTATAAACTGTTTTGAAAAAGGTTGCATAAACATGTCTATTTGATGGGTCTTTCGCGGCGGTTGGGCTGGGAAAAAAATCATTTGTATGGGGTTTTAATGGCTCTGAATGACTGTGTTTATAAACTGTTTTGAAAAAGGTTGCATAAACATGTCTATTTGATGGGTCTTTCGCGGCGGTCGAGCTGGGAAATAATCATTTGTTATGGGGTTTTAATGGCTCTGAATGACTGGCTCTATAAAGACTCCCTTCATAACTTATGGTGGCTTATTGCAATTTATGAAAGCATTAAATCATAACTATGAAGCAATTTCACATGTTAATTAATGTGGTTGTCCATGCTACAATAATATATAGCGTGCTTAGAAACTTTAGGGCACTACCCAGCGACCAAAAGGTCCATTTAGTGTCCGCTCAGGTCATTGATTTTGTAAATGTATAAAACTTCTTCTACTTTCTTTCTTCTTACAAACGTGAACAAAAAAACTAAACTGACTAACTCAAAGAAATTTTAATTTGTGCAGTAAAATTTAAAGAAAACTCAAAAAATGATTCTCTGGTCCATCAGATTATTGCCCGTGGAAGCGTAAGTCTCTGATTAAAAACCAAAAAAAATTGCTACCCAGAAAAATTCAATATTGCTATATGATCAAGCGTGCTGGTTGGAATAATTGGATTTATGTTAGAGGGTTGATTATTGTGCTGAAAGAGAGAGAGAGAGAGAGAGAGAGAGAGAGAGAGAGACTAACACATTGGAATGATGATATATAAAAACATCAGTAAAGACAAAAGACCAATTCATTTCCCCTGTTTCTCGAGAATATTCAAAACAACGTTTGATTTTCTTAAAACACCCGTTAGTTTGCTTTTTTCAATTTTCAGTTGCAACTAAACATTAGAATCTTCTTGGGGAGTCTCCGATTTCTTGGACTTGACAGATACCATCTCAGTTGCATTCGGGAGTCCGTTGGTTCCTCTGGACGACTTTTGCGATGCCACGGCAGCCGGGTTATAACTCTGGCGTTTCAGCTTCCTCCTGTCGTAATGATACTTCAGAACTGCCCCTAGAATAGTAGCTGCAAACGCTCCCACCACACAGCAGAACACAATAAGCGTACTTGGGTCAATTGCCGCAGGATCCCCCATAGTTTCGACAACAAATTTTGTGTCAAATGAAAGAAAAGATTAGACCTCGTTCAGTTTCAGACAGAACGACAATAAAGATCGACTTCGAAAGTTGCTAGTATTGCAGTGCAACCAATATATTTGGTCAGTATTGTTTGACCTGATCACTGATGTATTTACAATAAAATTCAAAAGCGACCTTTTCAGTTCGAAATTTACAATTCAGAAATAATAACTTCGAAATCTATCTTGTTATATTGTGTATGAACATAAAATTAAAAATTATGTCAATGTAATACGACGGAATTCTCAATTTGGTCCAGCATCAATAGAAAAAAATCTGCAGTGTGAAATTTTAATTCGCAATCGGAGCTAGTTTGTTAGGTATCATATAGATATCAATCTTATTGTAGTCCGTCTAAACAAAAAATAGCAATGCAGGTGCAGATTAACTGTTCAATTATAGAAAAAATATATTTGCCATAACCAACCAGATTCTTGTAATCAGCGACAACGTGGAATGACTAAAATAGTTTCACTTGAAAGTTCTTTTATTCTTTTAGTTAACTATTAGCAAATTTAAGGTCAAAAAGAAAAACCAAATGCAGTAAGCAAACGGTATGTGCAATTTCACTCAACAAAAACTTATATTTTGTGCTGAAAGGGCAACAGCTTGAATTCTAATAAGCAAACACACGCAAAAAATAATTTAGAGAGAATGGTCTGAAGGGAAATTCAACTGCCTCAAAATTGCATAAAAACACAAAAAGAACTCAAGAACCATTCGTTCAAAGAACTCCCTTAAGAGAACATGCCTTCAAAACTCAATGGTCCTCTCGACTAAGTACGAAACAAAACGACTAAGTATGAAACATTAGAAAAGAAAATGTCCTTTTTTATTTCAATTGCTTTCAAACAAAAAAAACTTTCAAACAAAAACACTTTTTGTTCAGCATCAAACACGGCGAACAAAAGAAAGAATGTTAAGACTGCAAATGATCAAAATCAAACAGACAGCTGAAAGTAAATACAATCGGTACCGCCACAAAAGGAAACTAGGAAAACAAAAGACGACTCGCTATAGAAGGGAATCGACAATTCGCAAAATTTGAAAATAAGTTATAGATGAGTAACAGGAACTAAGACGAAAAGAAAAGCACATGCGTCTTTAATGAAACGGAATTTAGACGTTCAATTTTTTGCTAAACTAACATTTTGGACGAAAACCAAGGGGCTAACAAACGTATTGCTGGAAACAAATTTTCGCCAATAGAAAAAGGGTATATAATTCCTTTGCATATCCAAATATTTTGAATAAATAATTTTTAAAACGTTAATCGAATTTTATAAAAACATTTTTGAATTGCATAAATTATACAAGTGCGACATGTGAAAAATTGATTCGCACGTATAAAAAAGCTCGAACGAAGATTAATTGTAGTCAGCGAAAGTTACTGTTCGTCAGTAAACAAAATTTCACACACGTTAATAATACAATTACGTCAAATTTCCCAAAGTTGCCCTTGCGATAAAGCAAAAACTCCTGTTCGACAAAATCGGGTATTATTACACTTGCGAGAGCAAGTGTCTTAAAACCGGGAGCATGACTTGTTTCAGTAAACAACTTTTCTTTTTATGTAAAAATTGAACTTTGCTTAAGTTTTGTCAGCTTACTTCCCACATCACGCATCTAGTTTGTCCTGTAAGCAATTTTCATTGCAAATGTAAGTGTTGTTCTTTGAAAGCTCAGGGAGGTGGACTTGAAACTTTTTAAATCATCTTTTTCGGCGCAAGAGGCGTCTGCTCAAAGATTGTCGGCTTAGTAGTTGCCACATCACTGATTTTCCTTTTCTTGTACTGTAGGCCACTTGCCTTGTAGTTGAAAGTGCAAGTTTTGTTCATTCTAGTCTCAGGTGCGACTTAAAACTAACAATTTTTCTATGAAATCATATTTTTTCCGCTCAAATTGTGACTGCTCAAAGATTGTCGGCTTTGTTTCATCTTCGTAAATTTTCTTTCATTGCTAATTTAGTACTCAAACTTCAGCCATGCTAGACTAGAATGAACATATATCAAGATATACGGAAATTTAATTTTTGATACAACTAGATTTTTTCAACGCTTTCCATTTATTCGGCCACATCACTGATTTTCCTTTTCTTGCGCTGTAGGCCACTTCCCTTGTAGTTGAAAGTGCAAGTGTTGTTCATTCTAGTCTCAGGTGCGACTTAAAATTGTAAAGATTTTTTTTTATCAAATCATATTTTTTCTGCTCAACTTGTGACTGCTCAAAGATTGTCGGCTTTGTTTCATCTTCGTAAATTTTCTTTCGTTGCTAACTTAGTACTCAAACTTTAGCCATGCTAGACTAGAATGAACATATATCAAGATATACGAAAAATTAATTTTCAATACAACTAGTTTTTTCAACGCTTTCCATTTATTCGACTTCTTATGTTTTTTTAATGTTTGTGTTTAATCGCAAGTGGTGCAAAGCTCCGCATCGCCTCTGTATTGTAGTTTTGCATCGACGTCTAAATTCAGTTTTTTGGCCACGTCTTATTTGCTTCCCGTCTAATTTACACACGCTTTTTCTGCATTAGAAGAAGCGCCCACTTGCTCCGCCACACTTTTATTAGCATTTGCCGCTAACCTAGATTGATTTGTTTGGTAATAACAAAAGATAGCTGAGCATTGTCTTTTAATGCGAGTTGTCATTTGCTTCGAGATATCGCCTCACGAATGTAATCATGAGCTTGTGGAAAATTGAGCAAAAAAAAACAGCAGTAATCTAAGCTAAAAAATAATAACTAAAGTAATTATAATAAAAAAATGGATCTTGTTAACTATTTTCCCCCTTTTGGACCTTGTTAACTACTTCCCCCTATGCATGTTTTATTTTTGAAAACCAATTCTGTATAAAATATGCATTTTAAAATGCCAAAAATTAGGTGGGTTTTCATTTGCGCTTTGGTATTTGTATTACTCACTATTTATATAATACCCACGTAAAAAATTTTAAATATGTATATATTTTCTGAAAATTGTGTTAAGCTATTGAAAATGTGCCCGCCAAAATTGAATTTCTGAAAATCGAAATAGGGGGGATAGTTAACAAGATCCAAAAAATAATATTTTTACACTGAGAGGAGGCAGAGGGACGCACTCGCGATAGATCAAAACCAGGGCATAGAGAGCAAGCTGAGAGAAAAATAGACGAAAACCTCTGATGACGCTCATTTTAGCAAACATGCCAGAAATTTATATTGACAGCATTAAATTAGCATTCATACAAAAGAAAAAAAGTAGAAAAGCCGACAAACATTTTCAGTAGGCAAAGCTCGTTGAGCCGAACACAATTTTGTTGTCGTAAAATATTTAGAGACTAACTTATTGAAACTTGAATTTTGTAGCTCTCCTTACCTCTAGCACACACACAAAAGCCTACTTTCACACTTCAAACGACGCAATATGAGGCAACTAAGCCAAGATAAGATAAGCTGGAACCTTATACAACGTAGTAGCTTTTGAGAAAAAAAGAATTGAACTGAAGTTATAAAAAAAATGGTTTTGGTTTGGTGAAATGACAAATTTTAGAATCAAAACAAAATGATTTTGATTTATAGTAAAATTGCACAGAGCAAAAGAAAACCCATTCTATTTTTTCTGTGCAATTTGTGGAGAGTAATCGGAAAATGATAGTCCGACAAAAATACTTTCGAAAGAAAAAATCAATCGCTGAAAGTACAGCTCCTGGCCAAAACCAAATCCCAATATTCGGTCGCCCCAAGCATGAGCCTCACTATTACGCCACGCGAGCAAAGTTATTAAATGAAATTTGATGTGCTAATTTAAAGTTCTGTGAAAAAATGTCTTTACGGTTACAAAGTCCGATACTTGATTGCAAACCCTTTGCTAAGGGTATTAATAATTGAACGCACATGCAAAACTCAGTCAAGACAGCTAGATCAACTTTCTTAGTAGATTTTTGTTCGGTTAAAAACATTATATTTTTCTGTTTTTTATTTTCTATATCTTAACGTTTCTCAATAAGAAGCATATTGAAAATGGACTTTATTTAACTGTTTCTTGAGAGGTTCAAACCATTTTCATACACATAGAGGCAAAGCTGCACTTCACTAAGCCAAGAAAACATTAAATATACTATTTGAAACTAAAAACAAGGCTAGCCGGTAAAACAGAATATTCCTACCATAGTCGAAGGAACTGCAATTTTTTTTTTAAAATCAGTTTCGTTTTTTTTTTGCGTGGTGTAATAAAAGGACCTGAAGCAGCCGTGGAATTACTCAGGAACATTCGACAATTTTAGTAAATAAGCAAATTTGACAACACTTTTGTAAAAAAAATGACCAAGAGAACAAAAAATTATCAGAAATTCAAAAAAAAAATTTCAATTTTAGCAGAATTTTTTTTGAAGTTTTGAATTTTTTTTACTCCTCAAATGGCGCTAAAAAGTACAAAACAACTTTATTTTAGTAAAAATAGGTTTTCACGGCCTAAGTTAAGCAAAAATATGCTATTGTAGGCCTGCTCGCTTCCACAGCTCGCTCCAATTCAAACCAGTTTTTCTCGATACTGGGACAGGTTTTTGGAAACTTCAAATCTCGACTGAAAGGGCTTTAAAATGATATATCACTCCATCCATTCCCATAAATATTTGTGGTACCTGATTTTGCGTTGAAAACAAAAAGAAAAAACTAAAACACTTAAATGCAAATTTCCTCCCTATTTTTCAAATGGTCGAAACAAAAAAGCCCTCTACGCAATCAAACTCTCTCTTGACTCTGATTTCCTGCCAACTGCGCTATACTTTCTTCTTCCAAACGCTAGTCACTATAAAGCGAATGCAACACCCGCTAATAATTGCCAATACTAAAATGATATGCAGCAAAAGTGCCAACAATATACCATGAAACAAGCCGGGAAACGTTAAAAAATTCCTACAACTTTTGCATCATTTTGCAACTTCAGGAGGAGTTGGAAAACTGAAAAAAGGCAAATGTGCCCCCATTTGTAGACACCAAAAAAGTTACCAATCATCTGCAGCTCATAACATGCCTCCATAAAAAGTGCATTGATACAAGCAGCAAAAATAACACCAACGCAACATTGAAAAACAGTCAACAGACATGCGGAAAACAGTCAATGACCGCAAGTAAACAAAAAATCCCATGTTTTTTTTGAAAAAAAAACAAGTTTCGAATTTCGAAGAAAAACGGATGGCCTTACAGCTGTTCGATTTTCTAGAACAGTTAACTTTTGGCATTTTTGGCATTATGGACAATTTGAGAAACCTGGAACAATAGGCAAAATTTTTATTTCGCTGGGAAATCTGATAAACTGAAGTTTTATTTTCAAAATTAGAAGTCGATCATGTTTTTCGTGACCAGTTCGATAGTGGAGTTTGCCTTCCTTTTAACAATGAACTCCACTTTAAAAGAAATTAAAAATCAAGCCAAGAAAAAGTAAATTTGAGCCTGAACAAATAAAAAACTTTTCCTGAAAAACGAAAAAAAATCATCACGACGTATATAAGAGTTAGCAAGCTCATCGAATCTTACAAATAAGAACAAAAGGAAGCAGACGGCAAATCTTAAAATATTTTGCAGTTACGATTTAAAAAATTTCAATTTAGAAAATAGAACAGTCGATTGAAAATAGCCCGACATTGTTAGATTTCGTCTTAATTGCTTCCTCTATAAAAGGCATGAAAAACACTGTAATTTTAGCTGAGCCTCTCACCAATCAAAACTAAGTTTTCACTGTGCCAAGACTTTGCCTCTCATCAACCAAAACCACTTAGTAAATATCAATTTGATCATTTCGCTAATTTATCTAGTAATAAAAAAATGAATCTTGTTAACTATTTTCCCCCTTTTGGACCTTGTTAACTACTTCCCCCTATGCATGTATTATTTTTGAAAACCAATTCTGTATAAAATAAGCATTTTAAAATGCCAAAAATTAAGTGGGTTTTCATTTGCGCTTTGGTATTTGTATTACTCACTATTTATATAATACCCACGGAAAAAATTTTAAATTTGTATATATTTTCTGAAAATTGTGTTAAGCTATTGAAAATGTGGCCGCCAAAATTGAATTTCTGAAAATCGAAATAGGGGGGTAGTTAACAAGATCCAAAAAATAATATTTTTACACTGAGAGGAGGCAGAGGGACGCACTCGCGATAGATCAAAACCAGGGCATAGAGAGCAAGCTGAGAGAAAAATAGACGAAAACCTCTGATGACGCTCATTTTAGCAAACATGCCAGAAATTTATAATGACAGCATTAAATTAGCATTCATACAAAAGAAAAAAGTAGAAAAGCCGACAAACATTTTCAGTAGGCAAAGCTCGTTGAGCCGAACACAATTTTGTTGTCGTAAAACATTTAGAGACTAACTTATTGAAACTTGAATTTTGTAGCTCTCCTTACCTCTAGCACACACACAAAAGCCTACTTTCACACTTCAAACGACGCAATATGAGGCAACTAAGCCAAGATAAGATAAGCTGGAACCTTATACAACGTAGTAGCTTTTGAGAAAAAAAGAATTGAACTGAAGTTATAAAAAAAATGGATTTGGTTTGGTGAAATGACAAATTTTAGAATCAAAACAAAATGATTTTGATTTATAGTAAAATTGCACAGAGCAAAAGAAAACCCATTCTATTTTTTCTGTGCAATTTGCGGAGAGTAACCGGAAAATGATAGTCCGACAAAAATACTTTCGAAAGAAAAAATCAATCGCTGAAAGTACAGCTCCTGGCCAAAACCAAATCCCAATATTCGGTCGCCCCAAGCATGAGCCTCACTATTACGCCACGCGAGCAAAGTTATTAAATGAAATTTGATGTGCTAATTTAAAGTTCTGTGAAAAAATGTCTTTACGGTTACAAAGTCCGATACTTGATTGCAAACCCTTTGCTAAGGGTATTAATAATTGAACGCACACGCAAAACTCAGTCAAGACAGCTAGATCAACTTTCTTAGTAGATTTTTGTTCGGTTAAAAACATTATATTTTTCTGTTTTTTATTTTCTATATCTTAACGTTTCTCAATAAGAAGCATATTGAAAATGGACTTTATTTAACTGTTTCTTGAGAGGTTCAAACCATTTTCATACACACAGAGGCAAAGCTGCACTTCACTAAGCCAAGAAAACATTAAATATACTATTTGAAACTAAAAACAAGGCTAGCCGGTAAAACAGAATATTCCTACCATAGTCGAAGGAACTGCAATTTTTTTTTAAATCAGTTTCGTTTTTTTTTTGCGTGGTGTAATAAAAGGACCTGAAGCAGCCGTGGAATTACTCAGGAATATTCGACATTTTTAGTAAATAAGCAAATTTGACAACACTTTTGTAAAAAAAATGACCAAGAGAACAAAAAATTATCAGAACTTCAAAAAAAAAAATTTCAATTTTAGCAGAATTTTTTTTGAAGTTTTGAATTTTTTTTACTCTTCAAATGGCGCTAAAAAGTACAAAACAACTTTATTTTAGTAAAAATAGGTTTTCACGGCCTAAGTTAAGCAAAAATATGCTATTGTAGGCCTGCTCGCTTCCACAGCTCGCTCCAATTCAAACCAGTTTTTCTCGATACTGGGACAGGTTTTTGGAAACTTCAAATCTCGACTGAAAGGGCTTTAATATGATATATCACTCCATCCATTCCGATAAATATTTGTGGTACCTGATTTTGCGTTGAAAACCAAAAAAGAAAAAACTAAAACACTTAAATGCAAATTTCCTCCCTATTTTTCAAATGGTCGAAACAAAAAAGCCCTCTACGCAATCAAACTCTCTCTTGACTCTGATTTCCTGCCAACTGCGCTATACTTTCTTCTTTCAAACGCTAGTCACCATAAAGCGAATGCAACACCCGCTAAAAATTGCCAATACTAAAATGATATGCAGCAAAAGTGCTAACAATATACCATGAAACAAGCCGGGAAACGTTAAAAAATTCCTACAACTTTTGCATCATTTTGCAATTTCAGGAGGAGTTGGAAAACTGAAAAAAGGCAAATGTGCCCCCATTTGTAGACACCAAAAAAGTTACCAATCATCTGCAGCTCATAACATGCCTCCATAAAAAGTGCATTGATACAAGCAGCAAAAATAACACCAACCCAACATTGAAAAACACAGTCAACAGACATGCGGAAAACAGTCAATGACCGCAAGTAAACAAAAAATCCCATGTTTTTTTTGAAAAAAAAAACAACTTTCGAATTTCGAAGAAAAACGGATGGCCTTACAGCTGTTCGATTTTCTAGAACAGTTAACTTTTGGCATTTTTGGCATTAGGGACAATTTGAGAAACCTGGAACAATAGGCAAAATTTTTATTTCGCTGGGAAATCTGATAAACTGAAGTTTTATTTTCAAAATTAGAAGTCGATCATGTTTTTCGTGACCAGTTCGATAGTGGAGTTTGCCTTCCTTTTAACAATGAACTCCACTTTAAAAGAAATTAAAAATCAAGCCAAGAAAAAGTAAATTTGAGCCTGAACAAATAAAAAACTTTTCCTGAAAAACGAAAAAAAATCATCACGACGTATATAAGAGTGAACAAGCTCATCGAATCTTACAAATAAGAACAAAAGGAAGCAGACGGCAAATCTTAAAATATCTTGCAGTTACGATTTGAAAATAGAACAGTCGATTGAAAATAGCCCGACATTGTTAGATTTCGTCTTAATTGCTTCCTCTATAAAAGGCATGAAAAACACTGTAATTTTAGCTGAGCCTCTCACCAATCATAACTAAGTTTTCACGGCCAAGACTGTGCCTCTGATCAATCAAAACCACTTTGTAAATATCAATTTGATCATTTCGCTAATTTATCTAGTAATAAACGAAAGTATTATAGTCCAAAGGAGATCTTCGGGTTCTAATGCTCGTTCTTCTGGCGCTGAACTGGTTTTCACTTGCACCTCGTCTGGCGTTTCCTGTAGCATGCCCTCTTCTCGTACTGTTGCTCAACGGTTGTTCCTCAATAAACTCCAGTCTTCGCGTCGGCTCCCCGATTGAGGCATGTGAATTTGTATCCAATCTTGATATCCGGTCTTGAATGCGAGGTTGTGACTTTCTTTGAATCATCGAGTGACCTGCATGGTTGAGGGCTCTTTTTTCTCAACTACCCATAAGCAAAAATGTATGGCACAACGAGTTAAGTTACAAAGTTATACAGAGCAGATTCTGCACTTCGCAAACACAAGCTTAGATAACAGATAGTGCTAAAAGGGTCAAAAGTGAAAAAATATAGAAAAGGTAAAACTGACAAACACTAGGGGCCCCGGTAAAGCTGTTTGATAAAATCAAAAACTAAGTTACTGACGTAAATTTCAAAATGTCAAAAATTGGACATTTAACAATTCCCTGATTCCCATCAAATCTATGAAGAACACGCTTTTTGACGGGATATTAAAACATCTCCATTTGAACAATTTCTTCTTTCAGAATAAAAACAAAAAACGGAAAAACTCGTTTATGCAGCATCCTTAATCTCAGGTCTCGCTCCAAATTTTTCGAGAGAAAAAATTTCTACTGAAGCCAACTTTGTTGTTCTACAAAAAATTATACAGAGAAATTTTCCAGTGCATGTCTTTTTCGATTGAAACCTCAATCTTAGATTTGACCGGGTAATTTTTGAGGAAACTCATCAAAACTCCAAATTATTGACTTTTTCTAAATCCAATAACTATGCCCTAGTTTTTCTAAATCCAAAAACTAGGGCATAGTTGCATTCCTAACAACTGTTTTTCCGATTAAACCCTTAACCTCAGATTTGGCAGGCAATTTACCTATGAAAAAATCTTCAATAGGCAATAACGTAGTTTTTCAAAAACGAAGTATAAATGTTGGGGGGGGGGTAGAAAACAGAGGCAAAGAGACTTGCGGAATATCTAGGCACACTGGTCATTAGCCGATATTTCGTTTCAAGCCATTTGTTGAAAAACGCTGTAGTAGTTCTCAAAGAAATTCAAAACCGTCTCAAAAAAATAAACATAGACAACAGATAGTTGAAAAAAAGTCCATGAACGCACAAAAACAGAAAAAAAGGCTTGTTTTTTAAAATTCAATTTTAGAATTACAAAATTAAAAAAAATCGGGGCTTTGAAGCTCGTAGAACTTCAAAAAACAATTAATGATCGATTGAACTAATCCAATTAGAAAAAAATCTGAATCAATAGGCAAAACTTTTATTCAGCTCGAAAATCTAAAAAATTACACAGAAGCGAAGCTAAAACTAGAGAGAACACGACCAAAAGAAATAAGCCTCGAATTAGTACAAAATCGTCTAAATCTAGGATTCGATCTCCGACCGATCGCGACCTAGAAATTACTAGTCTCACGCACCAACCACTGAGCCACGGACGCTTACTTAATAGCAAACACTAGCCACAAATGAAACAGATAACAGATGCTATGAAATTTCCAATGCTACAGATCTTGACAAGTGAACACTTTAAATGGACACTTTTTTGCGAGTTAGCTCAGAAAAAATGAAGGCTCGTACTAATACACTACGCCACCTGCTAGATTAAAAATCAATTTCGAAACTAGAAGCCTTTCACGTTTTTTCCACTTTCGTATTTGGAGAGAGCCAACTTTTAGATGAAATTAAATTGTGGTCAAAGTTTACATATACCAAAGTGCTTTCATTAATGCATGAATATGAATGAACGCACATCGTTAGTTATTCCAGCATTTTAAGGATTTTCCTGAATAAAAAAAACAAAAAAAACACCGCAACCTATATAAGCATCTTCACTACGTTCATCGGCTCTTTTCCAGTTTCCCCCCTTTTAAATTCAATTTTGAAAAGCTTATTTAACCTTGTCATAATGCAATGAAATTCGGCGTGGTGAACAAATCGACAACAGTGAACAGATTTGTTCTTCATACTTTAATTCGTAACATCACGCATTTAGCCGTAATAGTACAAAAAACAAACATAAAACTCGATATTTTGAAAGGTGGGGGGGGGGGAAGTGGAAAAGAGCTCGTTCATCGAATCTTAAAAAAGCAAATCCATACATTTTCATAATACCTGTTTTTATCAAACAGGAACAAGTCGCCAATACACCAGATGATACAAAGATATAATGCTATGCAGCAAAAAAGCCAAACATAATGCTGCAAAAACTCGACCAACTTAATGAGCACTTTTATTTGCAACGTCGCTTGGAAAAAAGAGATACCATTATATGAGATTATAAAATGCGATGCTCCTGGAACCAATGCAAACATGTTTAAGAGTTTGCGTTCCGCTTCTATATTATGAAGCCCAAACATATTTGGAGTAATCTAATGAGAATGTATGTCAATTTTCATAATTTCATTAAGATGAGATGATAGGCAAAATTCTACAAGTGAAAACTCGCAGATTCTAACATAGCCAACAGACAGTTGGAAAAGAGTCAATAAACGCAATTAAAGAAGAAAACTTTCGAATTTCGAAAAAAACAGTCTTTGTAGAAAACGAACTTTCTTGGAAAAGAGCTTTAGAAAGTGCCAATCATGACTTGTTCTAGGATTTCTCAGAGCTTTAAGACTGTTATATGCTTTAGGACTGTTATATGACAATTGATAAAATTACAAAAAAACTGGGCTCTTTTCCAGTTCCCCCTTTCAAATTCAGCTTTGAAAAGTCTTTTTACCGTTGTCATCATGCAATGAAATTTGGCGTGGTGACCAAATGGACAATTCTGAACAGATTTGTTTTTCATACGTTACAGCGAAACATCACGCATTTAGCCGTAATAACACGTAGAACAAACATAAAACTCGGTATTTTGAAAGGGGGGACTGGAAAAGAGTCAAAAACTGATATAAAATTGTTCACACGGCAATTTGCATGTAAATGTTGCAAAAATTTGTTCACTTCTGCACTCTGACACGTTTTGAAGCAGTTTATCTTATAAAAAGTCATTTTCAGAGACTTTCACCAACTGAATTTCAAAAAAATCAAAAGGGGGAAGAGCTTTCATCGACTCTTAATGCGTTCAGGGAGGAAAGAGAGCCGACCTGCCAAGACTTGACTGTTTTCAACGTCTCCTGCAAGTCCGTTAATGCCCCTGTTTTCCTCGAGCATCTGATTTTGATCCAAATCATAAGTTGAATTATGCTGATGCTCTTCTGTTTGATAAATTTGAGGCTCGTGCAGCTCCTCCGAGTACTGCTGGATGGGGTTGCGCGTATCCTCATAATAATTGTTTTCCTCGGCTCTATCATTGTGGTAACCTTGCTCGTTGTGGTACTGAAGTTGTGCCATATGTTGTTCTTGTTGTAGCATGTGCATTTGATGTGCCGTATCATTCTGCGAGTTCTGAAATAGGCGGCCGTCTTCGTAGGTCGCATTTGGCATGTCAGGAACAGAGGGCATATGGTTGCGAGTATCAATCAAATGCCCGACTTGGGAAAAACTACGCGGAAGGCCACCCCTGGAGTCTGAGGCTGCTACAACAGGTAAAATCCCGTTATAATATATTTTATCTAAGTTATTACCTCTAAACCTTATTCTTATTATTACCTCCAAAACTGAAACCCACATTGCCGGGCTGAAATAGCTGCTGCTGCTGCTGATTCTGTTGCAGGCCACATTGCATCATCCGGTAATTCTGATGAGGATTTGGCGGCGTCATCAACCTTTCGTTTGTAGAATGTATCTCCATCTCCATCTCTTCCTCCTCCTCAGATGCATAGGTGTCCGTTTGATTAGCTCTATTATCACGACTATAAGCTAACAGAGCAGTTGAATTGATCGACGGCTGAGGTGTTATGGAGCTGTCACCGTCGCCGCCGAGCTCTACGCTTTGTTGAACCAACTGGCGTCGTCTTTCACGTTCTTCCGCATAGCCTCTGTCAATCAACTGCGGCGTGGTCGACTCGTCAGAAACATCTGATGACGTCGGCTCTCCCCTCGCTCTGCGTTTCAGCCGATCCATTTGGCGCCGTGACTCAGCAATCTCCCTGAGCCGCATCTCTAGTTGCCAAGGGAGATTAGGGTAGAGTCTTGGCTCCATTGACAGCGGCGCAACTTCTTCAGATCCACTTTGGTTATGGACACTGTAATCCGCATGAGCCATTCTGATCTCTGACTGGGTATCCCTCAAACCCACGGGAGTCTCCGATGTAACAGGAGACCATAGAAACTGTAGCCTTTCCCCTACCATGCGGGTCCATTGTTCTGTCTTTGTACGAACGCGCAAAATAGGCTTCCCTGCTCTAATGGCACCGAAGAGCCTTTTGGACAAGTTAGCGACAAT
This sequence comes from Symsagittifera roscoffensis, assembly GCF_963678635.1. Taxonomy (NCBI): domain Eukaryota; kingdom Metazoa; phylum Xenacoelomorpha; order Acoela; family Convolutidae; genus Symsagittifera; species Symsagittifera roscoffensis. The sequence continues at coordinate 36,596,254 of NC_087063.1, read as the reverse complement.
CATTACTGTAATTAACGAGCCTATCATGGTAACAATACCGTTAGCTGGAAGATGTCCGTAAAACACATCCAGAAGCCCAGTCATTTTCATTGATTCCACAGAGCTCTCCGATACTTCGATAACGATACTACATATAATCGAAAGCCTAACTACCAGTTTGACGACAAAATGCGTGATGTATAAAATATGTAAGGATCATATCAGGAGAAAAGTAATAAAACGAAATCATGTAATCCACAGCCAAACCACCAGTTTTACGGACAAAACAGGCGATGTTTTAAATAAGTTAGGATCATATCAGTAGAAAAGCAACAACACGCAATCCAAAATGTGTTTTCCAACAAGTAAGACTTTGTTCACGAGGCTTTTTAAGCTCAGCTTAGTCTCGGAAATCAGATTTCCAACAAATGCGGGACGGAACAAAAAGTCAAAAATGAGTAATTTCTCAAATCGAAGTCACATTCAGTCGCAAAATCATCAAAACGACAAAACTCATGAATGACATCATTTAAATTCAATGGGAATTAAATATCCCATATAACCCCATCCCCCCTCAAACTTAAAACTTTTGGTGCATTTCGGCCGGATAATTAATGCATCTCACGCACGAAACGGTTACAGATCGTGGTGGCCCATGAATCACTGACTTTTTGGCTGAGCAACCCAAACAGCTGATTTGCGTTGCTGATTGGCATAATAAAAACTTCATGTCAAAATTTTTTTGGCATTTTTTAGAAGATTTTTTGGCTCTTTTTCCTTTTCCCCCCACCTCACACGAGCTTCAATATATTAGTGTAACGAGTGGTTTTACGAGGTTGAGTATGAAGACCAAATATGTTTGTCGTAGCCTTATTAGTCTTTATGTAAATTTTCATAACAATCGGACAATGTAGTCAACAAATTTACATGTAAAATTTTGCAGGTGGGGGGGGGGGGGGAAAGGAAAAAGAGCCGATCTTTTTTATTGAGTGATGCGAATATAAGTTTTTCAATGAACGAGAATGCGAAGATATGAAAACTGTCAACACACGATTTAATTATCAGTTGTTTTGCAATTATTTAGGGATGAGTAGTAGTAGCAGTAGTAAAAGACTTTATTTGCTTCTACACAATTATCAATACAGACAACTGACAGACTTTTCTAAGGAATAAGATGAAGTAAAAATATTATTTAGCAAAAACAAGAAAAAAAGTTTCTTTTACATGCCCAATTATTATTTCAACCACAAATTCAACATGCTTCGAAAAAACTAGCAACTCAAAGTGGAATGGTTTGTACACTACGCCATTTTGTTACCGAAAATCAGCTCATCTGTTATTATAAATCCAATATTACGCCATTGATTCAATACGGTGTTCTTGTATAAGGCTGTTGGGCTCTTTTTCCTTACCCCCTCTCACGGCCATCAATTTAACGAGTGGTTTTACAAGGTTAAATATGAAGACCAAATGTGTTTGGCACATCCCAATTAGTCCGCATGTCAGTTATCATAATGATCGGACAACGTGAACACTAACTTCACTGGTAAAAAATTGCAGGTGGGGGGGGGGGAAGGAAAAAGAGCCGGCTGTTGTAGTTACCCGTTTCTCAAAACTATTTTTCAAAAAAAGTATCAAGTTCGTTTGTTTTCGAAAAAAAATCAAAAAAGTATCAAGTTCGTTTGTTTTCGGAAACGCCGCGACAACTCTCGAGATCTTTTTGAAAAACACAAAATTCTGTCAATCTATGAGCTTCATGTTTACGAACTACTAAAAACTGCATTGATGTCGATAACAAAATTTTATTCGGAAAATCGCCTTTTCTTTACCTTTTCAGTTTTGAAAACCACTCTGTGCATACTCGGAGATCATTTGAAGAGCTGCGTTTCTAACCCCCTTCAAATAAAAAGCTGGAAAAATGCTCCATGCGTTCAAGAGTTATAAAGCTGTTATACAATCAAAGCAACTGGCTTATTGCCACCAGATTCATCGTGTTTATCTTTGAAGAAAAAACTACATTTTATAACATTTGAATTAAAATTCATACAGTTTAAAAAATTCATAACTAATTAAATATATATATATATATATATATATATATATATATATATATATTCACAAAAGAACCCGTGGCTCAGAAGTAAAATATGCGATTGAGACCTAGTGATCGTGGATTCAATTCCTAGCGCCATCCGCCAAAACCAAAACGGTGAAGAAGGGCTCAGGGCCTTACTGGGTTAAATCCAACATAGTTATAATAAAAAAGAATTAGGGAAAAAAGTAAATAGGCAGAAGAGAATGTAAAAAGCGCTACAGGAAAATTGATTATTTAAAAATTAAAACTTACCTAAAGATTTAAAATAAAGTTGAACTTAAACGGAATAAATTCTTACTAATTACAAACTTTTTTTTACCGTTCGTTAATTTCACGATTCTTTTGAAATGTATATTCATCCTATGAATGTGTTTTAATAGTAAAGGTAGGTTTGATTCAGTTAGGTTTGATTCTCCTAGTATGCTAAGTTTATGCAGCGCTACGTACAAAACTTACCAATATGCTGATGATAATTAATTACCACTTAAAATGACAATTTGAGTATAGCTGAGAAAGAACTAGAGATTCATTAGTTATGTAGCAGCTGATGACGTGATGATATTATATCAGACAAAATTTATGGATGTTTGCCTATGGATTCGGGACATTCAAGATGTGGCAAGCGTAAACTGCAGACTTGTCTGCAGAAACAAACTGCCGAATCCATTATCGGAGAACAAAAAAAGCAATGGGATTCCCGAGAGCTCTCGCTCGGGAACACATCGCTTTCATCGGACGAGCCACGCGCTACAAAAAACGGATGAAAGAGAAGTTTGTAGCACATCTCCCGTACTATTTAATATTTACCATAGTACCGCGATGAGAACAGGTACAGAGAGACGAATGCATCGAAACAACTTTCTCTCTGGAATCAAATGGCTATGGAGTCCAGGCTGTTCTTTTCCCCCACAAGACCTGAAGAGAGCCAGTGGGAGCATCGCAATGAAAAAAAAACGAGCACAGATATTTTTTTGTTGATGACAACAAACGGAAAAGAGCAAGAACTAGGAAACAGGAGAGACATTGTCACCGACAGTCTAGCGAAGTTCGACGAAAATTGTCACCCAGATAGGGAAGAACACCTTTTCTTTGGAGAGCAGAACGAAGACGAGTTAGCATGCAACAGGCCGTCTCTATTACATGAAAAATGCTAAATCTCTCGAAGCTAACGAAACCAACACAAACTAAGATCATAGAGGCATCAGCGGAAACCACAACTTTCTTCGACTGTGCCATTGACCATGGAAAAGGCTAGAAACTAAGATGAGAAACAGAAGGAAACTGCTCAAAAATATGACTACATCTGGAGCACAAAAACAGCCCCCTTATTAGAGATGCAAAAACAAACCATGTGTTTGATGAGAATAAGCTTGAAGTAGAAAGCTTACAGCGAAAAGGAAGAAAGAAAAATGCCTCATACGGATTTAGTCATATTCTCCGAATGAACTTTTTAAAGATGACCAAACAAGTCGTCTTAGGATGGCCACCGAAGCACTTCAAAAATGGCACAACCGGAGAAGACAAAACAAAATCACTCTGGAAACCAACCTGCTGGACAGTGGCAAGGACCCGGACATCATTGAAGAGTTAGCGCTGAACCGAGAAGAATGAGCTAAGTCCATCGCCACGAGTATTCGCCACATCAAGAATGGGAAAAAGAAAAAGCTGAGAAGAGAGATGATATCACAAGAAAACAAAGAGCTCCCAAAATAACCGACGCTAGATGTTCTATCTGTGAAAGAATATGCAATACTATCACTGGTCCGAAAATCCATATCACTAAAAAGCATCGAAATAACAAGGAAGAAGAGAGTCTGAGAAAAGCCGCGCAACATTCGCCTCACGCAAAACAGTGCGAACCTCACAAAACAGTGCGGGTGAGCACCCCCGAAACGTGACCATTCTGTAAACTTTCTCAATCTAGGGGTTACTTAGCTACTAGACACAAAGGGGTTTGATAAGGAAAAGCAGCACAAGCTATCACCACTGTCGCGCCAATCACGAGGGGCTCGAACAGGTGAAGAACATGTGACGTATGCTGCGGCAACTTATCGTACTCCAATTTCGCAAGACATCGGAGAGTGTGTGAACCAGGATGATGATAATTCCGTCATGATAAATGCCTTCAAAAAGAAAAACAGTCAGTCCAGTCCAGACAGCTTTTAGAATTTTTAGCAGCTCAATGGATACGATTCGAAATCTTCATCTAAAACTAGCAGAATAAGAGTTTCACGGGCACATCAAGAAAAACATCCAGAGGTGATCAAGAATAATTAGTTTAATTTTTCAAAATAGATTAAAAAAAGTTTTCCGAATGACGATTGCAGGCCCATTTCCGTCAGCAACTCAAAATGAGAAAGCTGCCTACATCAACAAACAAATTGCTTTGAAATCACTTGTCTTAGGTCACTTTGATTATTTTTGCAACTTATTCTAGGAATCAGTACCAATCTAAGTCTTTTGAAAGCCAGTTGAACTTGACAACTAAATTTTCGTTCAGTTAAAAAAAACGTTTATGGTTTGATTCAATTGAAAACTTAAAAGAGAGGCGACGCACAGCTTCGCACCACTTGTGATACCAAACAAACGTAACAACGCAAGCAACTTTTGTCTCAACTCTGTTCAATTTGAGGAAAACTCATCCTGCAACACAACAAGCCAAAAATAAGAAATTATGCCACGTCATAATTGGTAATTTACAAATAACAGAAATGAATCAAAACTCTTTCTGTAACAAAACTTTTATTTGAAAATTCAATTTTCTCAGCTGTTTTTTTAGACAAAGGTGTTAAACCGATTCCAACCTAGGACCATAGCCGTGCCAAGACCAAGCTTACCGGAGAAGCTGAAAAATCAAACTATCGAATTATTCAAGTGATTTCGTTAAACTAATTGTTAACCCAATAAATTCTATATTCCGACTTGATAACGCTTACTAATAGCAAGCGTAACATAGAGGCGAAGATGAGTTTCGCACCACTTGCGATACAAATTTGATTTAAATCACGGAAAAATTTGAACAAAAAATTAGGAAAACTGTTCTTGTCAAAAAAAATTGTTAGTAAAAAAAAAGTGGTCTCGTGCATTTGTGTCTCTTCTAAGCCAGATGGTTGACTGAAATTGAATTTATAACTAACAAGCAATAACAAAACCGAAAATACCTGAGCAGAAACATTTCAGATCAAAAACATCAAAACAATTTTAAACTGATAAAAAAAATTTCATGTCCCTTTCCCCCCTCAGAGCACAACAACGCACACAAAATTTTCTCGATTTTCAAACGACGCAAAAGAAACCCACAAGGTCAATATAAAATTAACCAAAATTTAATTAGCCGACAAAAGATAAAATTTGAAAAAAAATATGAAATTTTCCCATATCGAGCTAGTAAAATTACAACCAATGAGCAAAAAAAAATACGATTCGGCCGGACATTTAAAATGCTAAAACACTTAACGCAACTAAAGTGAAAACTGTTTACAGAAAAAAAAAAACGATTCTTAGATGCGGCAACTAAGCCGACAAAATATGAGCAGACAAAAAATAGGCCGAAACCGGAATAGTTAACCGGAATAGTTAACCGTTTTTTTGAACCGGAATAGTTAACCGTTTGAAAAAAAACAGGTCCTAGTCAGATTTGAGCCCAAAACCTTTGCCGTCCTAGGCGTATTCGTTACCTCCAGGATAAGTGTACAGGAGACACTACGAAATTTGAATTCATCATGAACCAAGGTACCGCGAGTCCAGATGTGTCCTGTGGACGAAGTTGTTCACGGGAAAAAAGACTAGCACCCGATTGCTGTCCCGAGCATCTAAGTTGACTGAGCCCTAAATTCGTTTGAAACTTGATTTGATTATAAAACAAGTTATCAAATGTTTTCAGATAGCAGATAAGGCAATCCGAGTGATACGTGTTGCAAGCTTGAGAATCCCGAAATAAGAACGGTGGTTATTGGCGCGATGCGCCGACGCGAACTCACATCCAGATCCAGAGAAAGTATTATTTCACATTCTGTTATGTTGCTTTCAAATTTCGGCACAAACCCTTCACGAACGAGGACCTCGTATCGATTTCAGAGGATTATGATTGGTTGAAATTTTCTTTTTGGTGCTTCGCCATTAACAGTTGCATCATACCATAAAACAAGATATTATTTTTTAAATTCCAGGCATATTCGAAACTTCCAGCAAAATCTTGCCCATTTACGTCCAAAGCGTTTTACTCAAGAGCTGGCTAAACACAGACCCTATGAAAAAAACTAAAGTGATGAGTCCGTTGCTGATTTTTGGTTAAGTTTATAGCATAGATAGCTAAATTTGATTGCGTTTTCCTAACTTCGGCACTTTCAATTGAACATAGCCAACATACAGTAGGAAAAGAATCAATGAACACAAGGAAACAAAAAAAGACTTGTTCTTTGAACGTTTTAATTTTTTTTTTTAAATATGGCCTTAAAAAATTTTGAATTTCAATAAAAAAGAATTAACACTGGACCAAATGCGTGGAAAAAATCATCGCGACCTATATAAAAAATCTTGTTGTTGTAGCTACATCGATCTCTGCTTCGAGCTTCCGATTGAATTGGGAGATCGCCAAGGTTTGAGAGATAGAGAAAAAGTCAGGGAATTTTCGTTTTTAATCAGTATTCGTCATGTCAATCTTTCACTGCAGCTCCCACAAGGTCTCTAGCGGTAAAAGCGAGCAGCTTTAAATTAGTGAGGAGAGCCGAGAAACAACTTCCGTTATCTCAGGTTAAGTAATTCTGCCGATGCTTGGCAGCTTTTTCGGAAATCTCCCATAACCTCTCAATGGTAAGGATGGTGGGGTGTAACCGGCAATCTAAGAGATGTTCGGTGGTGCGTGGTCCTATCAAACAACTTGAGCAGATGTCGGGTACATTGTTGTTTAGTCTAGGTTGTTAACTATTTAAATGCGTCGAGTACCCTAAGATGTGAGACTGTACATCTGGTTTTCCGTTCGATTGTACTTTCGTTTGCTGATAATAGTGGTAGTATTTTGCCAAGTAGCTCAGAATCTTATTTAAGAAACTTCTGTACTTCTGATGTATGGAGACTCCTCTGACACAATCATGCTGAGAGATGCCTTCCTGCTTTTCGATAAGCAAGTGTTCAATGTCGGGTTTGAACTTATGTTCGAGTGTGGATCTGATGTTCTTGATAGTCAGCTCTGTGCTTTTGGTAGCAGCCTACCAAAAATTGCTTTGAGATCATTTCATTGACTTTTCGGACCGGAATATTTTTGTTTCGTCGTGTAAATGTGTGATGTCACTCATTCGTTAGCATCTTTCTGTTGCTCAAAGGACATTGCTCCTCGTCATTTGAAGGTGCTTCCAGTTGGTGTAACTTAGGGTGGCGGTCCAAATGGGAGCAGCATAGTTCAAGACTTGTAGGTCTTTTTGTAATGTTTGCACAAAAGTGAAGCTGCATTTCGCATACACAAGCAAAAATATGACCGATAACGCTACTGGGAAAAACTGAATGAGTAAGACTTTGAGTCTACAAAAGTTCTTAAAAGACGCACGTCAATTATGAGTCTGCGTAATTGCTAAGTGATGCAAGCCAATTATGACGCATTAGCAACACCGGTAAATTTGAATAAAAAAGAAATTTACCAAGTAACATGCCTCAATTTATATAGCGGACGCATTTTAACTAGTATACGAAAAAGTTTATTAGAACATCCGACGCTTCCCCGGTTCGAACCCCTTTTTCGTTGCTGGTCTCCTTCCTTACCTCTACGTTACAGATCCATGATACCTTGAAGCTTGAGTGCTATTTGTAATTTAATAGTTTTTGTTAACATCCTTAGCATTGGCTGTACTTAATAGCTGGTTATTGATCAAAATGAACACTTTCAAAATTAACACATTTGGTCGAAACAAAATTTGCGCCGCAACAATATTTGCGACTTAGGCTCGAAAAAGGAAAAAAAAAGCTTCGCTTATTTAATGATTAATGATAGTTCAGTTGATTGTCAAAAATGAATTTTTGGGTTGCGTGTTGTGGGTGGTTTGGAACCATCGACCATTATATTTTGTTCAAGGCAAAAATCCATAACCGAGTTAAAAAGATATATGTTGTTGATATTGTCTTTTCATAGAGACAGATTTCTGATCTTAAGCCAGTTGCTGAGGCTGTTTAGATATGGATTCATTTTTATATAAGGTTTTTGATGTAGGATTTTGATATAAGAGACTTCACTACCTTATCGACTCTTAACAATCAAGACAAACCGAGCAGAAGCTTTTTCGAGCAGCTGCAGAATACGGACTCAGTGTCGACATAAAGAAGAGAGTGACCAAACATAGCTTTGATGGACTTACATGCTGCAACTGCTTGAGAATGTTGACCTCGCTCAAGAAGTCATTGGCAGAGTTGCGCAGCACCCCACTTGTAGTTGCTGAGGGTGCTATGATTGTGCTAGTGAAGGACTTCTTGTCCACTATTTTCATGGCGAATTGACGGGAGAAATCTGCCTCGAGGAACACCAGAAACACATCCCCACACGCGCCTCTGAACACAGTTTTGAGGTATTTGACAAAAAAAAATTTCTGTATTTTGAGGACAACAAACTGTGCTACTTGCACAATAACCAGCTATCCTTGTTTTTAATTTACATTCGACCAAATGGGTTTGATATGCTCAGGTCTTTAGTGTTTCCCGCAAAGTTATTTCGGTAAGCAGGCAGGATCTACTCAACAATCCCTCTTTCAAGAAAGAGGGAGATTCTGTAGTAGATACAATAGGGTGGAGATTTTTAAGTAGATACAATAGGGGGGGGGGGGGGGAGATTGTTAATTAGATCCAACAGGCACAATGGAACAATATTAGAATTACGCGGGTGCCGGACATCAAGCCGACGGGACTTCAAGCCGAAACGTAAAGTTAGGGACTTCAAGCCAAAGATCTTCTCATTAAGTCATGATAATTGAATTATTTGAAAACTAAGGAATTTCCCATTTTCATCATCTTTCTTTAGTAGTTACAGGCATTTTCATAAAATTATCCTCCAAATGTGATGTTTAGGAAAGTTCAAAAATAAAAAACGTCTGACGGCAACTTTCTTGTTTACAATTTATGCATTCCAAAACCGGCTGATATCTTTAACGGATGCCAATCCTAAGTAATTCATTGTCATGAATAACGCTTATTATGGACTAAATATGCCTAAATTTTTGAAAAAACATTGTTTTGAAAAAACATGCGATTACGTGCGCTTACACCTTTGTTTTGCCGCTAATTTAGAATCTTGTGTTAGTTGAAGTTGATAGTTTTGTTGACAAATCGCAAGATAATTGTCTTAATTGGTGAAGCGTGGCCCCAGACTGAGCTTCTTTTTGAGTCTGTCAACCAATCAGCCATCACTTTATTACCTTTGTCTGTTAAAAGACTCGCTTTTAACTTTGTATGCTAAAAGAATAGTCTGTTAAACGATCGGTCCCTGTAGGTCATCTATCCTTAGAAGAAAATTGTTTTTTCTTTTGATCAATCATCCTCCCAACCAAGGAAGCTCATGGATTTCTCCCGATGCTGAACTTCTCAATGATAACACTACGCTCATATACAGTGCTGATTTAAATTAAGAGGACAAAACGAGCTAAATTTGAAATTTAAAAGGCGTTTTTCTCAATTTGGGTTGAGTTTAGGTGAAAAATTATGAAGATAAAACTTGCTTAAAAACTTAGCACAATTAGTATGGTGTAATTTGTTTCTCGAAAGTCTGGCCAAAAACTTTACCACAAAAATGGGTCATTTTGGCTTTTCTTAGCTTATCAAAAATTACGCCAAAAGTACCCAGTCGATCAAAGACATAATTATATCAAAGTGGGCCTCTTATGTAGCCCAACAAACTTCAAGACGGGTATGATCTCCAAAAAAAATTGCAAACTGTTTACATAAGTTTTTAAATAAAAAGTTGATATTTTATACAAAAACAAAAACAAATCACTTTATACCATGTTTAGGAGAATATACCCAGCTTAAAGTTTGTTGGGCTACATAAGGGGCTCACTTTGATATGATTATGTCTGTGATCGACTGGGTATTTTTGGCGTAATTTTTGATTAACTAAGAAAAGCCAAAATGACCCATTTTGGTGGTAAACTTTTGGGCCCGAATTTCGCAAAACAAATTACACCATTTTAATTCTGCTAAAATTTAAAGGTTTTCATAAGTTTTCACCTAAGCTCAACCCAATTTGAAGAAAACGCGTTTTAAATTTCAAGTTTAACGCGTTTTGTCCGGTTAATTTAAATCCGCAGTGTATCACGTCAAAAATTACTATTGAAACACAACGCTTAGCTAGCTATGCTATGGTTTTGAAATAACAACCAGTTGGCCAGACTAGGTTGGAACTCAAGTAGCCATAAAGAGAGTAGAACCCAGCCTCATACTGCAACGGAGAACTCATGATATACTGTTCGGTGAATTGAACGGTGGAATCCCTCATACGCGAAGGACCGAATGCGCTAAAATAAAAATCAGCCAATCAGATTTCAGTAAACTAAATTTGGAAAAAAAGTAAACATTTCCAGGGACTGAATATTGATATTGGCCGAAAACTCACTTCGCCGAATTGACCGTTTATTCCGAATATGACCGCCTTCGAATTGGAACAAAATTCATATTTCAAGGGTTTAGTTATGAAAGAAGCAAAATGTTGCTTCATTTAATTCATTTTAATTGAATGGCAATTGCTTCTTTTCAAAAAAATTGACTTTCGGCTAATTTTGTTTTCGGTCCTTCGCTCACAAATTTTTTCGCCCATTCAGTTCTTCGCGCATGTGAATAGACCCCGAATGAACTCATGGTTATGTGGCAATATTTAGATAACCGCGTATTCAGAGTCGTCAGTAAATAGACAAATACTGTATGAACCAATCAGAATTGAGACAAGGAAGAAATGATTAACTAATAAATATTTATTTCAAAAATTTGTTTTCTCATCTCGATTCTAATTGATTAATACAGTATTTGTCTGTATGGTTCATACAGTACTTGTCTGCGGGTGCCGGAAATCAAGCCGACGGGACTTCAAGCCAAAACGTAGAGCTAGGGACTTCAAGCCAAAAATTTTCTCATTAAGTCATGATAATTGAATTAGTTGAAAACTAAGGACTTTCCCATTTTCATGATCTTTCTTCAGTAGTTACAGGCATTTTTACAAAATTATCCTCCAAATGTAATGTTTAGGAACGTTCAAAAATAAAAAACATTTGACGGCAATTTTCTTATTTATAATTTATGCATTTCAAAACCGGCTGATATTTTTAAGGGATGCCAATCCTACGTGATTAATTGTCATGAATCACGCTTATTATGGACTAAACATGCCTAAAGTTTTGAAAAGCGACTTGTTTTTGATGCAACAAAATTGCGATTTGAGGTTCTTGTAAAGTTTCAATTTCGGCCTGAAGTCCCTTCGGCTTGAAGTAACGTCGACTTGTTGTCCTAGACCTCAATTACGCGTATAAAACAATTCAGTTTGTAAATTGTTCACATTCCTGTTAGAATTTGGATAGCGCAAACTAACTTCAGCGATCAAAGAGAGAAAGCGTCCAAAGTGGACAAACTCACAAAAAAAGTTACAAAATAATAACTTAAAAGTGTAACCAAAATGTAGCCAATAGTAACTAGTACCTTAAAATTAACCAGTTGGCAACCTGGACTTGTAGCTCATGGTGCTAGGGATTTTAGCAGACCGGTTTTTTAGCAGACAGGTTTTTTAACAGACACAGAACAATTATAAAGTGTGATAGCTAACTTCAAACGCGGCATTGGCGATTAGCGACCGCTTGTTCCGCTGCGCTTCAATTCAAAACGGGGAGGGTTCTCAAGCTTCAAGGCCCGAATGCTTGAAAAAATTCAACCAATCAAAATCGCTAAGCGTTTTTTTTGGCTAAATGCTTTTCTCACAAAAGCGAAGTCAGTATTAACAGAAAATGTATTAAATCAGATAAAAATAAAAATAAAAAAATTACAAATTGCCGGATACAAACGCATTACGATTCAGATACTCATCAAGATTATTTAGTTCAAACCCAAAAAAAAATTTCAGTCTTCAAAACTTATCTGCTTATTATCTATTTGTCAATATTTACTTTAATGGCCTGGATTTATTTTCTTTCTATGAGATTTTCGCGATTTTACTTTGAGATTTTGAATACTCAATTCTGATTGCTTGAAAGTAAGCTGAAAATTATTTTCAAGCCTTTGGTCCTTCAAGCATGAGGGACGCCACCAATTAACACCAGTTGCCGCTAATTTAGAATATTCTGTTATTTGAACTTGATAGTTTTGTTGACAAATCGCGAGATAATTGTCTTAATTGGGGAAGCTTGGCCCCAGACCTTTGTTTTGCCGCTAATTTAGAATCTTGTGTTATTTGAAGTTGATAGTTTTCATGCCAAATCGCGAGATATTTGTCTTAATTGGAAAAGCTTGGCCCCAGACTGAGCGTAATTTTGAGTCTGTCAATCAATCATCTATTTCTTTATTTTTTAACTTTTTATGCTTAAAGAAATGTCTGTTATACAATCGGTCCCCGTAGTTCATCTATCCTTAGAAAGAAATTGTTTTCTCTTTTGATCAATCATCCTCCCATCCAAGGAAGCTCATATATTTCTCCCGATGCTGAACTTCTCAATGATAACACTACGCTCATATACGGTGCTGATTTAAATTAACCGGACAAAACGAGCTAAACTTGAAATTCAAAACGCGTTTATTTTTCAAATTGGGTTGACTTTAGGTGAAAACTTATGAAGATAAAACTTGATTAAAAATTTAGGAGAATTGATATGGTGTAACTTAATTTGCAAAATTCGAGCAAAAAACTTTACCACAAAAATGGGTCATTTTGACTTTTCTTAGCTTATCAAAAATTACGCCAAAAATACCCAGTCGATCAAAGACATAATTATATCAAAGTGGGCCTCTTATGTAGCCTAACAAACTTCAAGACGGGTATGATCTCCAAAAAAATTGCAAACCGTTTGAATAAGTTTTTAAATAAAAAGTTGATATTTTATACAAAAACAAATCACTTTATACCATGTCTAGGAGAATATACCCAGCTTAAAGTTTGTTGGGCTACATAAGGGGCTCACTTTGATATGATTATGTCTGTGAGCGACTGGGTATTTTTGGCGTAATTTTTGATTAAGTAAGAAAAGCCAAAATGACCCATTTTTGTGGTAAAATTTTGGGCCCGATTTTCGCAAAACAAATAACACCAGTTTACTTCAGCTAAAAGTTTAAGCTAGTTTTATCTTCATGGGTTTTCACCTTAACTCAACCCAATTTGAGGAAAACGCGTTTTAAATTTCAAGTTTAACGCGTTTTGTCCGGTTAATTCAGATCCCCACTCTATCACGTCAAAAAATACGAACTTCTATCAGTTCTATCAGTTTTTAATTGCTTTCCAGTTTCCTTTTTTTTAAATGTGCTTTTAATTGGTACAATTTTGCTATTTTTTAACACTGATGATGACATAATGTCGAAAACGTTTTAACATTGATGTTTTTTCCCTGAGATCAAAAAATACGATTGAAACACAACGCTTAGCTAGCTATGCTATGGTTTTGAAATAACAGCCAGTTGGCCAGACTACGTTGGAACTCAAGTAGACGTAAAGAGAGTAGAACCCAGCCTCATACTGCAACGAATAACTCATGATATACTGTTCGGTGAATTGAACGGTGGAATCCCTCATACACGAAGGAACGAATGCGCGAAAAAAAAAATCAGCCAATCAGATTTCCGCTAACAAAAATTTGGAAAGAAAGTAAACATTTCCAGGGATTGAATATTGATATTGGCCGAATATATAAACGGCAGAAATATGCAAAATTTTCAAATGGTCACTGACCGCCGCCGAATTGGAACAAAATTTATATTTCGAGGGTTTAATTATGAAAGAAGCAAAATGTTGCGTCATTCATTTCCTTTTAATTGAATGGCAATTTCTTCTTTTCAAAAAATTGACTTACGACTAATTTTGTTTTCGGTCCTTCGATCACGAATTTTTTCGCCCATTCAGTTCTTCGCGCATGAGAATAGACCCCGAATGGAACTCACGGCTACATAGCAGTATTTAGACAACCGCGTATTCAGACTCGTCAGTAAAAAGAGAAATACTGTATTAACCAATCAGAATCGAGACAAGGAAGAAATGAGTAACTTCTAATTATTTATTTCGTAAATTTGTTTTCTCATCTCGAATCTGATTGGTTAATGCAGTATTTGTCTGTATGGGTAACACAGTATTTTTCTGCGGGTGCCGCACATCAAGCCGACGGGACTCCAAGCCGAAACGTTAAGTTAGGGACTTCAAGCCGAAAACTTTCTCATTAAGTCATGACAATTGAATTATTTGAAAACTAAGGAATTTCCCATTTTCAAGATCTTTCTTCAGTAGTTACAGGCATTTTCATAAAATTATCCTCCAAATGTGATGTTTAGGAAAGTTCAAAAACAAAAAACGTTTGACGGCAATTTTCTTGTTTAAAATTTAAGCCTTTCAAAACCGGCTAGTATTATTAACGGATGCCAATCCTTAATAATTCAATGTCAAGAATAACGCTTATTATGGACTAAAAATGCCTCAATTTTTGAAAATCAACATTTTTTTGACGAAAAAAAGCGATTTAAAGTGCTAGTAAAGTTTCAATTTCGGCCTGAATTCCCTTCGGCTTGAAGTCACGTCGGCTTATTGTCCTAGACCCCAATTACGCGTTTAAAACAATTCAGTTTGTAAATTGATCACCTTCCTGTTAGAATTCGGATAGCGCAAACTAACTTCAGCAATCAAAGAGAGAAAGTTTCCAAAGTGGACAAACTCACAAAAAAAGTTACAAAATAATAAAATTAAACTGTAACCAAAATGTAACTAATAGTAACTAGTACCTTAAAATTAACCAGTTGGCAACCTGGACTTGTAGATCATGGTGCTAGGGATTTTAGCAGACCGTTTTTTAGCAGACAGGATTTTTAACAGACAGGACAATAATAAAGTGTGATAGCTAACTTCAAATGCGGCATTGGCGATTAGCTGCCATTTGTTCCGCTGCGTTTCAACTTCAATTCACAACGGGGAGGAGGGTTCTCAAGCTTTAAGGACCGAATGCTTGAAAAATTTCAACCAATCAAAATCGCTAAGCGTTTCTATTGGCTGAATGCCTTTCTCACAAAATCGAAGTCAGTATTAACAGAAAGAAAATGTATTAAATCAGTGGGAATTAATCAAAAATAATACAAATTGCGGGTTACAACCGCATTACTAGATAAATAATCATCAAGATTATTGAGTTCAAAACCATAAGAATTTTTCAGTCTTGAAAACTTATCTGCTTATTGTCTATTTGTCAATATTAACTTTAATGGCCTGGATTTATTTTCTTTCTATGATATTTCCGCGATTTACTTTGAGATTTTGAATACTCAATTCTGATCGGTTGAAAGTAAGCTGAAAATTAACTTCAAGCATTTGGTCCTTCAAGCATGAGGGACGCCACCAATCAACACCAGTGTTATTGTGCGCGTCAACCTTTGTTTTGCCGCTAATTTAGAATCTTCTGTTTTTTGAACTTGATAGTTTTGTTGACAAATCGCGAGATAATTGTCTTAATTGGGGACGCTCGGCCCCAGACGTTTGTTTTGCTGCTAATTTACAATCTTGTGTTAATTGAAATTGATAGTTCTGTTGTTAAATCGCGAGATAATTGTCTTAATTGGGGTAGCTTGGCCCCAGACTGAGCGTCTTTTTGAGTCTGTCAATCAATCATCCATCACTTTATTACGTTTGTCTGCTTAAAGACTCGTTTTAACTTTTTATGCTAAAACAATTGTCTGCTAATCGATCGGTCCCCGTAGGTCATATATCCTTCGAAAAAGTTTGTTTTCTCTTTTGATCGATCATCCTCCCAACCAACGAAGCTCATAAATTTCTCACGATGCTGAACTTCTCAAGGAAAACAGTACGCTCACATACAGTGCTGATTTAAATTAACCGGACAAAACGAGCTTAACTTGAAATTTAAAACGCGTTTTTCTCAAAATGGGTTGAGTTTAGATGAAAAGTTATGAAAACAAAACTAGCTTTAAATTTTAGCAGAATTAATATGGTGTAATTTTGGTGTAATGATGTAAGTTCATGAGTATAAGTTTTCACCTAAACTGACCCCAATTTGAGGAAAACGCGTTTTAAATTTCAAGTTTAAAACGTTTTGTCCGGTTAATATAAATCCGCACTGTATCACGTCAAAAATACGATTGAAACCCAACGCTTAGCTAGCTTCGCTATGGTTTTGAAATAAAAACCAGTTGGCCAGACTAGGTTGAAACTCAAGTAGACATGAAGATGAAGAGAGTAGAACCCAGCCTCATACTGCAACGGAGAATTCATGATATACTGTTCGGTGTTCGGTGAATTGAACGGTGGAATCCCTCATACGCGAAGGACCGAATGCGCGAAAATAAAAATCAGCCAATCAGATTTCAGTAAACTAAAATTTGGAAAGAAAGTAAACATTTCCCGGGACTGAAATTTGATATTGGCCGAATATATAAACGCAGAAATATGCAAAATTTTCAAATTGTCACTGACCGCCGCCGAATTGTAACAAAAATTATATTTCAAGGGTTTAGTTATGAAAGAAGCAAAATGTTGCTTCATTTAATTCATTTTAATTGAATGGCAATTCCTTCTTTTCAAAAAAACTGACCTTCGGCTAACTCTGTTTTCGGTCCTCCGCTCACGAATTTTTTCGCCCATTCAGTTCTTCGCGCATGTGAATAGCCCCCAAATTAAACACATGGTTACGTAGCAGTATTTAGACAACCGCGTATTCAGACTCGTCATTTAAAAGACAAATACTGTATTAACTAATCAGAATCGGGACAAGGAAGAAATGAATAACTAATAATTATTTATTTCGTAAATTTGTTTTCTCATCTCGATTCTGATTGGTTAATACAGTATCTGTCTGTATGGTTAAAACAGTATTTGTCTGCGGGTGCTGGACATCAAGCCGACGGGACTTCAAGCCGAAACGTTAAGTTTTGGACTTCAAGCTGAAAATTTTCTCCTTAAATCAAGATAATTGAATTGTTTGAAAACTAAGGATTTTCCCAATCTCATGATCTTTCTTCAGATGTTACAGGCATTTTCATAAAGTTATCCTCCGAATGTGATCTTTAGCAAAGTTCAAAAAAAACGTTTGACGGCAATTTTCTTGTTTTTAATTTATGCATTTCAAAACCGGCTGATATTATTAACGGATGCCAATACTAAGTGATTCATTGTCATGAAGAACGCTTATTTTGGACTAAACATACCTAAATGTTTGAAAAGCAACTTGTTTTTGATGGAAAAAGAGCGATTTGAGGTGCTTGTAAAGTTTCAATTTCGGCCTGAAGTCCCTTCGGCTTGAAGTCACATCGACTTGTTGTGCTAGACCCCAATTACGCGTATAAAACAATTCAGTTTGTAAATTATTCACCTTCCTGTTAGAATTCAGATAGCGCAAATTAACTTCAGTGATCAAAGAGAAAAAGTTACAAATTCACAAAAAAAGTTGCAAAATATTAACTTGAAAGTGTAATCAAAAGGTAACCAATAGTAACTAGTGCTTTAAAATTAACCAGTTGGCTTTTAGCAGAACAGTTTTTAGCAGACAGGTTTTTTTAACAGACACAGAACAATTATAAAGTGTGATAGCTAACTTCAAACGCGACATTGGCGATTAGCGACTGCTTGTTCCGCTGCGCTTCAATTCAACACGGGGAGGGTACTCAAGCTTAAAGGACCGATTGGTTGAAAAATCTCAACTAATCAAAATCGCTAAGCGTTTTTATTGGCTAAATGCCTTTCTCACAAAACCGAAGTCAGTATTAACAGAAAAAGTATTAAGCCAGAAGAAAATAATCAAAAATATTACAAATTGTGGGTTACAACCGCAGTACGATTCAGATAATCATCAAAATTAATGAGTTCAAAACCGTTAGAATTTTTCAGTCTTGAAAACTTATCTGCTTATTATCTATTCGTCAATTTTAACTTCAATGGCCTGGATTTACTTTCTTACTTTGTGATTTACTTTGAGAGTTTGAATACTCCATTTTGATTGGCTGAAAGAAGGCTGAAATTAATTTCAAGCTTTCGGTCCTTCAAGCATGAGGGACGCAACCATTCAACACGAGTGTCATTGTACGCGTAAACTTTTGTTTCGCCACTTATTTAGAAACTTGTGTTATTTGAAATTGATAGTTCTGAAGTTAAATCGCAAGATAATTGTCTTAATTGGGGAAGCTTGGCCCCAGACTGAGCGTCTTTTTGAGTC